>NC_056500.1:15194685-15208830 GCF_014905685.2 Nematolebias whitei
TCCTCATTCAAAGTAGAAATCAAGTTAATGTCTGTTACAAGAGTAATGATGCATTTCTGATTCTCTGTCTGAAATGAGAAGGAGTAAGTCGGTCAGAAGTCAAGTTTCGGTCAAAAACATGTTTATTGGAAAGAAATGTCATGTTTAACTTTTTCAGATAGATAGAAGGAGAACTTGCTCCGAAAAGTCTCTGTTTCTTCAAAACATCTTTCTGTCTGTTCTTAAAACATCTCTCTATCTGTTCCTAAACATTAAATTGTTTTTCTGACTTCTAGTGACCTCTTACGTCACTAAAACCACACCCCTGATTGGTTCTTTCAACCAATCAGGAAGTTCTCATGAGGAGCCGGAAGTGACCTCTTTAAAAGGGTCAACACTTCCTAGTTCCAAGCAGTTCGGGACGCAGAACGCAGAACAAAGTTCCGAGTCTCGTGGGGATTATGGAATCTTCCACATCTGAGTGGAACCTCTGATGGGCTCACAGCTCATGCGAGCCCACCCGAGAGGTGAGCTGCTGTTGAACAAAGTACCGTCACTACTCCGGACGGTTCTCTGCTATCCTTACGGAGACGCTGAAAAGTGGCTTGAAGTGGAACTTTACGCCGGAACTGAAATATCTTCAGAAAGGTAAAAGTCGATCTTCAACTGCGAAGTGTACCGTGGGTTAAGCTGGGTCCAAAGGAGCGTGTTGTTCTGGTTATAACAGACAAATTCCCTCACCCATCTCTCTCCATTTAAACTTCATTTTCCCATCTTTAAAACTCTTCTATCTGCCAGTAATCATCCAGATATTTTCAGAAATGTCTGTTGGTTTAAAAGCTGCAAGTGGAAACCATGGCCGTATGGTTTTCTAATTGTAAAGCAAGTTAATTAAGCTGTCTTATTGAAATCAATCTGCCAATTATTGTAAATGTGTGATGTTGTTTTAAATCGTTTTAATAAACGACCCACTGTTGTTGGTGAGTCAGAAATTAAAACACGTTTCCGTCCACATTTAATCATTCAATGCACGATAGTACTCAGTCCAGAAAAATGAAAGAATCCGTTTAAATTATGTATAATATCTGACAGGTATTATGCTCATTACATATAGAATGGGCAACAGGTGCAGGGCATGAGCGCTGATTGCGGCGGGGGAAGTGGGCATGGCAGGCAGAAAGCGGCAATCATAACAGTCTCAACACTTTTAACTAGGGATGGGGCCGATCCGATCCAGTATCGGTATCGGCCTCCGATACCAGCATAATTTACGTATTGGATTGTTCCGATCCACATGCCGATATGTCCAATCCATGATGCATGTTGGCTTCAAACTATGGAATGGATTTCATGAATAGCGGCTTGTCTCATGAATCCAGAGTAATAAGACCCGCCTCACATTCAGGAAATCCAGTTCATAGTTTGCAGCCAGCTACAATGTGAGGGCTGAGTTAGCAGCACTGTGGCTAACAGCTAACCAACTTTTCATCTAAACATGTCTGCTGTGTGGAAGTATTTTACACTAGAAACGCCACAAAACAAGACGGCAACGTGCAATGTCTGCAGAGCCATAGCGCTACATTAAACCGCGGTAAAGTTAGTTTTACGTTGGACATTCGAGCTCCGCGGCTTAAGCGCGTCGCTACTCTCGCTGAATCCGAAAGAGGCGACTCGACCTCGGCCAGCCGCGTCCAATCTGCCCCGCTCAGTCTGCCCGTCTCTGAGGAGGGACAGACTGAGCGCGGCTACCCCAAATCAGGCTGCCTGCTTCGGATTGAACAAGAAGAAGACATCGCTGAAACCACGGAGCTCTAATGTTTACAGAGAAGTTGCTAAACTTCATCATTAATCAGATCTCAGAAATCAGGCCTCTCTTGTAAATGAGTCCTCGAGGCTCAATGGGATTTACCTGTATAAATAAAGGTTGATTGATTGATTGATTAATGTCCAACTCCCATCAGTTTTAGAAAACGAAGGATTTCACAGTTTGATATTTGCATCCAAGATATAGTTTACCCTCCAGGAGATATTTATCAGTACAACAGTAGACAATCATAAAAAACATGATTTGAAAATTATATATATTAAAAACAAAAGACAGCTACATTATAAAGTGATGTAAAATACTAAAAACAGGAACATGTCTGTTGGTTTATGCCAGGTGTTTGAAGCCATTTAACATTTTATTTAATTTAATTCATTCATTTAAAAGAAACAAAATTAAAAAAAATCATCAAAAAGAAAATATTGAATGAAAAGAGTGCAGAAGGAAGAAAAAAAAATCTTATATCTGCCCCTTATTTAAAAAAAAAAAAAATAACTTGGAACAATCACTTAAATTAATCACTTTAATATCCACTTTAAAGCTAGGAATAAAAATAAACAAGTTTTGTGTTAGCAGAATTTAATTCTAACTTTAAATCTTATACAGAATTAATAAAACTTACCTCAAGTTGCCTTTTTGGACATGCATGCATATATTTGTACAAAATGTACTTGAGAGGAGATTATTACAGCCTCATGTAAAATCAATGATGCTCATGATATCGGAACTGGATCGGTATCAGCCGATATTCAGATTTAGGTATCGGGATCGGAAGTAAAAAAAGTGGATCGGTGCATCCCTACTTTTAACACTTCTTATCCTTCTCTTCCAGGCGGTGTTTGACTGTGTTGTGACATCTCTAAAGAATGTCTTCAACATCCTAATCGTCTACAAACTTTTTATGTTCATCTTTGCCGTCATTGCGGTGCAGCTCTTCAAGGGGAAGTTCTTCTACTGCACCGACAGCTCAAAGGACACACAGAAAGATTGCCAGTAATCCTTGTTTACTTGTTTCTTTTCTTATGTGTATTTTTTGTTTCCCTTGTGGTGGATCTCATCTGTCTTGTCATTCAGAGGTTACTACATCGACTACGGGAAGGATAAAAAGGAGGTGAAAAAACGAGACTGGAAAAGACACGAGTTTCACTACGACAACGTGATCTGGGCTCTGCTCACGCTCTTCACTGTTTCCACCGGAGAGGGATGGCCTCAGTGAGTGTTAGACTGGAGTCAGACGTGCCCTCATCCTGGATGAGAATGGTTCATCTGGTGCTTTCTCATGCCCTTTCTTTTCTTACAAGAGGGTTGTTAGTTGTAACCTTTTCAGATGTGGCTTCTGTTTCATTAGTGGTCAAATCTGACCTTTGATGAGCAAAACATGAGAGATAAAATTAACTCAACAGTTTTCCTTCTATAAACTCTCCCAGCAAGGTAATACCAACATTTTACTGGCAGCAGTTGTTATTGGGGATTCTGGCTTAAACAGTTTCTCTTTCGTCCTAGCATTTGAGCTTCACCTCGGTACACAAATACCTCTTAACAATCCCTGCATCACCTCAAAGCTCCTGCTGAGTATCAGATAATCTTTTGAATGCTGAGCTGTTTCTCTGCTCTGTCAGGGTGCTGCAACACTCTGTGGATGTGACAGAGGAGGACAGAGGTCCGAGCCACGGCAACAGGATGGAGATGTCCATCTTCTACGTCATCTACTTTGTCGTGTTCCCTTTCTTCTTTGTCAACATCTTTGTGGCTCTCATCATCATCACGTTCCAGGAGCAGGGGGATAAAATGATGGAGGAGTGCAGCTTGGAGAAGAATGAGGTGAGGAAAGATGATCAAACCATGATCTGTAAACTCTGTTTTTATATTTTGAATAACTGATTTTCTCCCACAGTGCTTTAATCATAACACCTTATGTTTTTGGAGAGGGTGGTAAATTTTTCATCTCTAAAATTTATCAAATTGTCCCATTTAACTTAAGTTTTCATGTTATCCATCTAGTTATTGCACCAGTAGCAGTATGAAGTTTTCTTGGGATTGTTCCTTAAAAAAAACTTTGAGCTGTTTCTCTTAATCTTCTTGGCCAAAAACTTATTCAGTTTATTCAGACTGAAAAAGGATAGGTGCTCAGCCATTTAAGGTCTGTGGCACTTTTTAAAATGTTAACTCCAACTGGCTCACAACACCCTTATTTTCAAGGTTTTCTTAAAACTACACCTAAAGGTATTTTTTAATTTAACTTGTCCTGCTGAAATAAAAATCTGTCCATCGAAGGTTTTCACTTAGAGTTGATGAAAACTTCATATTTTCTGCCTGTACACAAACACAAAGTGATGCTTCCTTCACTTTCACTATGTTTGGATGCAAGAATTACATTATTAGATGTTTTATATCTTGTTCTGTTTTTTACAAAAACAGTTTTAATTTTGGTTGTTGGTTTGTTTGTTTGCTTTAGGTAAGAGTATTTTAGTACTAAAGAGTCATACAGCTCTCTTTTGATAAAAGCCAAGAAGTATTTTCTAATCTTCATATGTAATATAAAGTGACTGTGTGTGTCTGGGCTGCAAAATGAGCATCTTGTCTTTATTGAAACACGTGCCTAGATTAAATTCTGTTTTCCAAGTTTCAGGATTTCACCACAAGACATCAAATATGAGACAGTTTATTGTGCCATGAATTCAGTTGTCGGATTGTTTTTAGTAAATCTATGGAAGAATTTCAACAACTGATAGAAAAACAGTACGAAAAAGCTCGACTGTGAACGCTACAACAAGAAGTCACAGTTTATGTTCGAGTCCAGCACGTTGTGCAGGTTAATCACTCATAATCTTTCTTATTGTGCTTTCTGCCTGATGAGTATTTCTGAGTTTCCTTCTCAAGCTTAAATAATTGCAATGTTCTTCACACAAATGTTGTGAACCCACAGAAGAATCAGGTTGGAGTTAACAAAATAAAGCAGAGTGCTGTGTTCTCAGGTTTTGATCGCTCTACTTGTCTGTTTTGTGCTCTTTGTTTTGGACTCCAGAGAGCGTGCATCGACTTTGCCATCAGTGCAAAGCCCCTGACTCGTTACATGCCGCAGAACCGGCACACGTTCCAGTACCGGCTGTGGCATTTTGTGGTGTCGCCCTCATTTGAGTACACCGTCCTCACCATGATCGCTCTCAACACTATTGTGCTCATGATGAAGGTGAGAAAACACTTGTAAACATTTTGATTGTAATCAAATCTAAACTGCTGATTCTTTTGTCGCTCAGCTCTGATTACTTAATATTTGTTGGGTTTCAATATTTCAAAATATTCTCATGTAACGTTTCAAATAATCAGACATTTTTCACTTTATAAAAATATAGATTTTTAGGTGTCCGGGTACCACATCAACATCCTGTGATACTTTCACTTTTGATGTGAAGACTTTTTTTTTTCTATCGTTCTCTCATCAGTATTTATTTCCTGCTCTGGTCTTCTCTCCTCACGCACAGACAGACAAATGCTGAGTGACTCAGCTTGTGTTAAATATTGATCTTTAATGTCCAGGAGCTGCTATTTCACATGACCTCATTAACTGTTGCTGCAGGACCTGGAGGAATGACTCCTTTTTTAGTGCCACAGAGACTGAAGTGCTATTTATGGGTCTGCAGGAATCTTCCATCAACCTGTAGATCAGCAGGGCTGAGGTTCCCATTGATATTTGAGAGGAACTTGATTTGCTGCAAACTGATTTGGGAGCATTACACATTTATCTTTAATCATTTTAAGTTTAACTCGTGCCACCTTTGTATTTCCAGTACTACTCTGCGCCGCCAGCATACGACGCCGTCCTGAAGCACCTGAACACAGCGTTCACTGTTCTCTTCTCTATCGAGTGCATCCTCAAGATCCTGGCCTTTGGCTTCCTGGTGAGAGAAAAGGGTGACATAAATCTAAATTTTAAAACCTCGTTACTATGACTTTGTTATTTTTGGTGCAACAGAACTATTTTCGAGACACTTGGAACATCTTTGACTTTATCACCGTCCTGGGCAGCATCACTGAGATCGTTGTAGATCTGCAGGTAATCCTACGAAGATGGAGTTTGGTCCTCTTTAGGCTCAGATCTTTTCACACTTCTGCTAACTGATCTCCTGACCCCTCTCAGCGTATCGACACGTTCAACATGAGTTTCTTGAAGCTGTTTCGAGCGGCTCGTCTGATCAAACTGCTGAGGCAGGGTTACACCATCCGCATCCTCCTGTGGACCTTCGTTCAGTCCTTCAAGGCTCTGCCCTACGTCTGCCTGCTCATTGCTATGCTCTTCTTCATCTATGCCATCATCGGCATGCAGGCGAGAAACAGACTAACAGCTACTTTATGTCATGATCAAATTAAATTTTCTGTATATTTTGATAATTTTTTTTATTTTGCATTGTTCTGTGTAAACCAGGTGTTTGGGAACATAAAACTGAATGAGGAGACTCACATCAACCAGCATAACAACTTTAAAAGCTTCTCTGGTGCTTTGATGCTGCTGTTCAGGTAGGAGCCCAGCTGGGTACAGATTCAGCAGATTATTTAGCAGTGTTTGAAACTTTAAGGTTTATATATATATATATATATCTGCAAAGAAAGAAACATTTTAAAGAAGACTAAATTAATACTAAACTAAAAATGGAATTTGTTGTTTAATTACTGAGTAAAACAATTTGATGGTTTAAATCACACCATTGATTGCTCCCAAACAAAGCACATTTCATTCATAACATTGTGAATATAGCCAGTTGTTCTAACATGGTTGAGTCAGGTCCTCTAGATGGATTCTTATTGTTGAAACGTTTTGTCTTTTATCCAAAAGACTTTGTCAGTCTGAGGCGCTGCAAACAGCACCTTGTCATAGTGGATCAACCAGTCTGTTGGTGAAAGCCCAAACTACAGTAGTTGTTCACATGCATAAGGAGGACCATCAGCCTAACAATTGATCCTTATACATCAGGGAAATTACCAGTAAACAGCCACTGGCCAAAAGGACGACCCAGTACAGAAGAGCAACAACATCAGGCCAGGACTCTGTGGTCTACATTCATCTGCAGGACAGTGATCACTCTTTCAGGGATGAAGAGGTTGACATCCTTGATAGAGAGGAATACTGGTTTGAGAGAGGAGTAAAGGAGGCCATCTCCGTGAAGAGAACTCATTTATCGTTAAACAGGGGCAGAGGCCTCCATGTTCAACTGTCCCCCTCTCATAATGCTGTTATTGCAAGTATCACTTAGTCTGCGGGGAAGAGCAAGTGGCCATCAGGGCACTACCGATCAATTGTTAGGCTGATGGTCCTTTTGCATGTGAACAGCTAGTTTTGTCTGTCACCAGCAAACTGGTTTATTGATCCACTATGAGAAGATGCTGTTTATAAAACTGTTTGTTGCAGCGTCTCAGACTGAAAAAGTATTTTGGATAAAAGACAAAACTTGTCAACAAAGAAGAATCCATCCGGAGGACCTGACTTAACCATATTAGAACAATAGGCTTTATTCACAATAATGAAATGTGCTTCGTTCGGGAGCAATCAATGTTGTGATTTACTTAGCAATTAGATGCATCCATGTTTCAGCAATGGAGACGAGAGAATCCCCTGCCCCCTCCCCTTCATTCACATCCTGTGTGTCAGACCTCAGCAGAATCTACACACACTGTGCCTGGTAGAGGCACCCACTCCCTGCAAGAGGGTTATAGGAAACCAGTATGTAGGCTAGATACGCTATATAAAATAATGTGTTTTATTTTTTGAGGGGTAGGGCGGGGGGCGGGTGCTCGTGGTGCCATTAATGAGATGCCGACCTGGGCAGCTGCCTACACCGCCCGCATCAGAAACCACCACTGACAGTATTAGTGTTCACGAGACCGCGACCAGAACACAGAACAGCACAAGGATGCAAAAAGAAGCAACACTGTTGAAAACGAAGTTACTGCTTGTCTGCTAAAAACTGAAGATTGTTTGAACAAGCTAAAGGAAGTATCAAACTTAGCTTAAATGAGAAGCTTTGTGTGTGAAGACCGAGAACAAGCCCAGCATGACTGTAATAATATTATGACACCTGTCTCCCTGCATTTAGCCCAGTCTCATTAATTTGGGTCATTTTATATAGAAATGTAGAAAAGTATAAAAAACAATAAATGTAACAACATGAATTATCAACACTATTAACCTGGCCTTACATTTGGTCTCAAATCTGTTCAGGCAGAGATATCATACTGCAGTCTGGACAGTAAAGCCAAGCACTCCTACTTGTGTTGTATGATTTGTGTAACCAGGAGCGCTACAGGGGAATCCTGGCAGGAAATCATGTTGTCATGTCTGGGGGGGCAGCAATGTGAAACGGACCCCTCTCTTCCCCCAGCAGCACTGACAGCTGACCAGAAGGAGGGCTGTGGTTCTGAATTTGCCTATTTCTACTTTGTTTCTTTCATCTTTTTCAGCTCCTTTTTGGTGAGTAAGACGCCAGCAAACTCTTCTTCAACAAAAAACACCTTAAACCAGTTGTTACCTTCTCTTTTATGTTTAAATCTTTGTGTATTTTCTTTCATCCAGATGCTGAACCTGTTTGTGGCTGTGATAATGGATAACTTTGAATATCTTACGAGAGACTCGTCCATCCTGGGTCCACATCACCTGGATGAGTTTGTCCGGATCTGGGGGGAGTATGATCGTGCTGCCAGGTCAGTTTCTCTTTGAAATTAAAGTCATGTAGATTTTGTCTTTTAAAAATTGCTGAGTACCTAAAATGTCAGTTTTAAATAAAAAGACGCAGCACTATCCAGTCAAAATATCATATAAGTAGTCAAACTGGTGTAAAATTACAGTGTGGGAGAACGGTTCGTCCAAAAATTAATTTGACCGATGTTAATAGAAATATTAATGCACTTTGAAACTGAAATTAGTGAGCAGACTTTATGCATTTTCTGTATCAAAAGGCAACTTAGTCCTTGGGTTCTCCTTTAGAAACCAGTCTGAGAAGTTTAGTTTATTTCATTACAGATCATCTTTGCTTAAATCAGATTTGCTATAGAGCTTTTCATTCAGACACCTCCCAAAGTAGTCATTAAATGGTGTCACAAAATTTACATAATTTTTATTTGATTGGCACTAAAAATACCTAAATGCTATTGTTTGTTACTGCTAGGTGTGGGTAGATGACACACAGTATAAATATATGATATAATACAGCTGAGCACAGAAAGGCTTACTGTATGAGTAAGAACTTTAGTGTTCAAAATAACCCATTTATTTTGATATTGACGTCTTTATTACACGGTGCAGTATGGCATAGTTTAAGTACACACTGCTCCTCCCTGTGTGTATTTTTCCACTCTTGATATGAGCAACATTTGCTGTTTATCATTAAAGTGAGCAGGGAGTATAGAGTGGTTATATCTCCAACAGTTTGTGGTACATGGGGTTTGAATACTTTGTGAGAAGTTATTATAAAAACTGAACACTACAAGAGTCGACTGATCAGGTGAGATGAAGATGAATCTCTAAATCCATATCACATGTATTAAACATGTTCATGTATTATTTAGTCATGTGCACATTATATGATCCAAGTGCAAAGAAGAGATATTTGTGATTAATCTGCTCCTCTGAGTATCAGGCTAACAAATGATGGTATAAAATAAGGAATTATGTTGGTATTTGCACTGTTGCCAAGATGCTGTTGTTCATGTCCAGAGGCAACGATCACTCTGATTAATCATGTTGTGTTTTGTGGTAGAAAAGGTCTCTAACACAGTACACAAGGTGGTAGCAAGCAAGCAGGGATTGGAGCCATAATGAGGTAATTTATTGCTAAACAAACCAGGTGTGACAAACCAACCAATCAATTACAATATATGGACCAAACACATGGACCAAAATCACAAGAGATACAGTAGTAAGCACATCCACCAAAATACAAATTCGCCAAAAGACTAAACAACACATCTGCATCATTATATTGTTTTATCTTGGCTTAATGAACCCATGAATGACATACAAGAAGGAAGCTAATAATTTAGCATCAGTTAAAGTAGCACTATCTACAATGAATAAACAAAAGCGTTTAAGCCGTATAGCATCATATTACTCAAAAGAAAAAAGTCGATGCAGTGAATAAAAAGTGTGCGTGTTTGTGTAACTAATTAGCTGGAAGGGAGTGAAAAAAACTTTGTGCTCCATCTTTGAAATAGTTTCAGGTAGAGTCGCTAAGTCTCTCCTTTTTGAGCTTGTCCTGTTCCAATTTTATTTCTATCCCTTTTTTTTTCAGATTTGATTTACATAAAGTGATGGTTAACTTGTCCCAGTCTATGTTGCTTAATTTGGGAGGGAAAATATTCTAAATTACTAGGGGTGCACCGATAAATCGGCCGCCCCCAATTTCCTTAATTTTGGGAAATTGGAAATCAGCCTATACTTGCATGAGAAACCGATTTTACCCATTTGTTTTAGTTTTAGCAACAATTGTCTGAACTTCATTTATATTTCAGAGCACTACTTCATGGCCAGTTAAAACAAGTTTGTATTGTTTTTAGGATATTGTTCAAGGGTATGTTTTTCAATAAAATAATATTGGAAAATTGAAAGTGCATTGTGACCTTATAACACCTGACGCTGTCGCTTATAAAACAAAATCGGTATCGGACAAAATCGGAATAGGCAGGTCAGACTTTTTAGAGATCTGTGATCGGCCAGAAAACTGCAATCGGTGCACCCCTAGTGGCTTACGCGACTCTGCAATATTGCGTGGACATCGGGGGAAGTTCCCCTGGATTGGCAGACCGGGGTGGTGGTCCCCCTATTCTAAAAGGGGGACTGTAGAGTGTGTTCCAACTACAGGGGGATCACGCTCTTAAGCCTCCCTGGTAAGGTCTATTTGGGGGTTCTGGAGAGGAGGGTCCGTCGGATAGTCAAACCTCGGATTCAGGAGGAGCAGTGCGGTTTTTGTCCTGGTCGTGGGACACTGGACCAGCTCTACACTCTCAGCAGGGTCCTGGAGGGTGCGTGGGAGTTTGCTCAACAAGTCTACATGTGCTTTGTGGACTTGGAGAAGGCGTTCGACCGCGTCCCTCTGGGAACCCTGTGGGGGGTACTCTGAGAGTATGGGGTACCAGGCCCTTTGATACGGGCTGTTAGGTCCCTGTATGAACGTGTCAGAGCCTGGTCCGCATTACCGGCAGTAAGTCGGGCTCGTTCCCGGTGAGAGTTGGACTCTGCCAAGGTTGCCCTTTGTCACCGATTCTGTTCCTAACTTTTATGGACAGAATTTCTAGGTGCAGCCAAGGTGTTGAGGGGATCCGTTTTGGTGGCCTTAGGATCGCGTCTCTGCTTTTTGCAGATGATGTGATCCTATTGGCTTCATCAGATCGTGATCTACAGCTTTCGCTGGAACAGTTCGCAGCTGAGTGCGACACAGCCGGGATGAAGATCAGTTTCTCCAAATCCGAGGCCATGGTCTTGAGCCGGAAAAGGGTAGAGTGCCCTCTCCGGGTCAGGGAGGAGGTCCTGCCCCAAGTGGAGGAGTTCAAGTATCTTGGGGTCTTGTTCATAAATGAGGGAAAAATGGAGCGTGAGATCAATAGGCGGATAGGTGCAGCGTCTGCAGTGAAGCGGGTGCTGTACAGGCCTGTCATGGTGAAGAGAGAGCTGAGTCAAAAGGCGAAGCTCTCAATATACCGATTGATCTACGTTCCTACCCTCATCTATGGTCATGAGCTTTGGGTTGTGACCGAAAGAACGAGATCTCGGATACAAGCGGCCAAAATGAGTTTTCTCTGCAGGGTGTCTGGGCTCTCCCTTAGAGATAGGGTGAGAAGCTCTGTCATCCGGGAGGGACTCAGAGTAGAGCCGCTGCTTTTCCACATGGAGAGGAGCCAGTTGAGGTGGCTCAGGCATCTGGTTAGGATGCCTCCTGGACGCCTCCCTGGTGAGGTGTTCCGGACACGTCCCACCGGGAGGAGGCCCAGAGGAAGACCCAGGACATGCTGGAGAGACTATGTTTCTCGGCTGGCCTGGGAACGCCTCGGGATTCCCCCGGAGGAGCTGGCCCAAGTGGCTGGGAAGAGGGAAGTCTGAGCCTCCCTACTTAAGCTGCTACCCCCGCAACCCGACCACGGATAAGCGGAAGAAAATGGTTGGATGGATGGATGGACATAGGAAAAGAAAACTAATCATAAAAGTTTGAATTTGTTCAGATATATTATATTAAAGAGCTATTTTTTTCTCTCTCTCTGTCCTCCGGTGAAACCAGACATGTCTCCCTGCCCCCCCCCCCACCCCCACCCCCAACCACCCACCCACCCGCTTCCCTGCTTGCACTCTTTTGTCCTGTGAACCCTTAAAAAGCCTATTTTTTTTCTCCATACCTCTTAATTCGAAGGATCAGCTGGTCTCTCAACAAAATTTATTGATTCATGATGACAACTGGGTTTTTTTTTGCTGTTTGGCTGGTGATTTCTGGATTGTCTATAATTTTGTGTGGATGTGTCAAAACTCAACAGCACTCAGACTGAATTTGGGGAGCTGCAGCAGGGAGCTGGAGCAGGCTGTTATCAGGACTGTGAACTTTCTGGCAGCACCCATGAACGGAGGGAATAATCTTGAAGAATGCTGTGAGCTCGACTTTTAGCATAAAGGATCAATTTGGCTATTTTGGAGTTCCATCAGAGGAATATATACCAGCGAGACTTTAAAAAGACAGAAACAGCAATTCATGAGTTCTGCCTGACCCAAACTGTGGCCTTGACGCCGGACTTATCTCAACTCCTCCTGGCATGTTTTGAAAACAACAAAGATGCTTTGACTGTCTCCTCACTCCTCCCTTCCCCAAGGCTGTGGACATGTGACAGAACCTCAACCGAGCTGATGATGAATAACACCTCTTATCTGGACAATGGATGGGACGGGGGGCTCTGGACTATGCTACGACTTTCCCTTAAAAATTCAACGTCTTCACTGGCCTATATGTACATGTATAAAGTCTATTTATGTTGCTTTGCTGTGGTAGGTTTTTTTGATGCCTCACATCGTGCACTGTCTAGGACACGGCATGAGAGATCTTTTTTTATACCGTCTCTCCTCATGTTTCCTTCCCTTTTCTCATCCAAGCAAAATATTATTCCGAATAAGAATAAGAAGGCCACGCTATTTATAGCCGCAGCTTTGTGCACTTCGCCCATCTTTCGGACGACTGTACGTACATATTCGCGTTGTATCTCGGTGCAATGCCAATAAAGTTTATTCTGATTCTGATTTTAATTTGTAACATGAATACTGCATTGAGTCTACCTATTTTTTAAGTAAGACCATTTTCAGACTACATTTCAGCATTGATAACATGTCCCAGTTTATCCCAAAACTGGTTGGTTAAGCATCAGTTGCCCTAGTTGCATTATGTGATGTTTAGCAGTTGTGCTTCTAACTAGGGCAGGAAGTTGCTACCGCATTTAAAAAGCATACAATAAAGTATCTGCTGTAACTTATGAAGTGCTACATCACAGCTGGGTCCACATGTTTAAAACTGCTGGAAATTGTGTATAAACCTGAAGATAGATCTTCATTCATAACTACTCTGTAATATAATATAACCAAAGACATGTGTATTCTTTCCAGTGGAAGGATCCACTATAAGGAGATGTACAAAGTTGTACGCACAATCTCACCTCCTCTGGGCTTTGGAAAGAACTGCCCTCACAGGGTGGCATGCAAGGTTTGGTTTCCCCATGTCAACAAACGTTCCCTCAGCCTCTGTTATGTGGGATCCCACTTGATTTCCTCCTTTCCCTTCTTTTCATCCCTTCACTGATTATCTCCACCCTGCTTGACCTTTAGGGTTGTGCTACTCAGGTTAAAGAATGACAGTACTTCCGTCTCTGGGTACTAAGGAGCAGGATGTCCGCCCACCAAAATCACGACGACTAAGATTTTACAACCCCAATTCCAGAAAAGTTGGAATGTTGCGTAAATTGCAACAAAAACAGAATGCAACAGTTTGCAAATCTAATAAACCCATGTTCAAGTTCAAGTTGTTTTTATTTGCCATATGCAAGGTTAACACAAGGTTAACAGTACAATGAAATTCTTAGGATGAGAAGAACTGATTTGACTCGCTAAAAAAATAAATAAATGAAGAACAAACAAACAAGAAATACTAAAAGCATGCAATAGGAGTACAAAAATAAAGTACCAAAAAGTGAAAAAGTAATTTTAATATTTACAACGTCTTAAAGAGATAGTAATAATAATATAATTAGCATGTACTACACAGGTTGTGTGACAGGTTATTACACAGGTAGTGACACTGAGATTGAATTATGATGGTAAGGTAGATACA
>NC_056500.1:15208930-15215123 GCF_014905685.2 Nematolebias whitei
TACCTACTTGATTAAATATATATATATATACATATATATATATTTGAACAGGTAGTGACATTAAAATTGCATTATGATGGTAAGGTAGATATATACTGTATCATACGTGATACAGCCTAGATACATTTATTCACGATGGACAATAGTAAACCTATAAATTATGAATTTAAGAAACAACAGTTGTTAAAAGAACAGGTTAAGTTTTAACTGTATGGTAGCAACATGTCTAAAAAATGAAGTTGAGATAGGCTCATGTGAAACATTCCTTTTTTTAACACCTCTAGGACCTGAGGAGAGCAGTTGCTGTAGATTTGGGGATTGTCTTATTCTTGTCTGATGTAGGATTCAAGCTGTTCCACAGTCCTGGATCTTCTTTGCTATTTCCCTCTCTGAATGGGAGGATATGTTTTTTAAAAACCTGTATATACTTTTCTGCATTGATGGTGTCTCTACAGACAGCTGTAAGCTGCCCTTGCCAGAGGCACCAATGCACCCCCATACAATCAGAGAGGAAAGCTTGTGACCTGTGTGCTTATAGAGAGTCAATGGTTCTTCTCCTCTTTAGTGCAGAAGAAATGATGTGCATGTTAAAATAATTCAGTTCAATTCTGTTTATTTATGCAGACAAGTCACAACAGAAGTAATCTCAGGGCACTGAACAGAAACATTCATATATAAAAATAATAATTTAACAATATTTATCTGAGGAACAGACTGCTTTGAATTTAACTCCATCACAGAACTCTCATCTTGAGCAACTATGAAGGTGACAGTGGAAAGGAAAAACTCCCTCATGAGGAAGAAACCTTTAGCAGAACCAGACTCAGGACAAGCGGCCATTTGTTTCGGCTGGCTGGGTTTGAGAGGAACAGATAAACAAGGGCAGGTCAAGAATCACATGCTAGGATAGAAATAGTATCAAATTAAAACTATTCAATTTTAGCAAATCATTTAAGGAAATGAGGTCAATTTGTCCTCAGTAAATTCAACAAATTCAAATTGTGAGTAGACCACAGCATTTTCCTACTTGACCTCAATTGATTTTAAAAGAGCTTTGGCTCAAAGAAGACAGCAGCGTTTTGGGATAGTCGTCATAAAATGTGTGTTTATGAACTTTGCTAATTATTGCATTCAGTTGTATTTATATTTTTGGTACAACACATTTTTGAGGACTTGGGGGTGTACATTAAATACCTAATTATCATTTTTTTATGGAATTTGGAGGGACTTCTGTTTCTTTCTACCTTTTGGATCTGGGTTCAATTGTGTGTTTTCTCTACACAACGTAAGTATTTACCTTTGGTACCAGATCTAGTGAGGCTGTCAATTCTTTGCTCATCATGTTTAAGGGATCCTTGCCTCCCATATTTCTATGCTGTGTTAATGGCATAGAATGAATGAACCCTGTTTTATTTATCTTGCTTTACACTCTCCTTGTGTGGGATGCCTTTTAAAATAACCTTTCTCTTGTATCTCCTCCATCTTATTCCTTTCCTTTTACCCCTCACTCCCTCCTGTGCTACTTTTGTCCATCATCCTTTGGAAATGCATTCCCTCCTCTGATGCCTCTAATCTTAACAAAATTCTCCTTCAAAAACCATCTCTGTCTCTTGCCTTCTTCCTTTTCTTGTTCCCTCCTTCATCTCCATCTTCATGGCTACCTGGCGCCCCTAGTGGTCGTATCCATTACACTGACATGTATGAGATGTTGACCAACATGTCGCCACCTCTAGGCCTGGGCAAGAAATGCCCCTCCAAGGTGGCATATAAGGTAGACTGAGCACCAAAGACAGGCACTGCCATGTATTTTAATGAACACTGAGATAAGCAATGCAAAACGTCATTCTGTGTGTATTTATTAGATAAACAAATCATCGTTTGTGTTGACTACATGAAGCAAAATTGCTTGTTGAAGTATTTGTCCATTGGCAGATACTGAGTGCTACTGCAATCATTTGCCTGTTTGCTTTGCATCTTGGCAGAAAACTAAGACATATTTATCTGTTTGCTGATGGAAAACCGTCACTATCGCTGCTTTAATAATAAGGCAGTGTAAAGAAATAATAAATAAAACGTTGCTAAACATCTACATGCTAGATATGATCTGTTGTCAGTTGAATTATCACCCGTTGTACTTACTTCCCATCTGCATGTGCACGCCGCCACAAATCTGTGCTGTGCCAGTGTTTTGGTTTTGTGCTTTTTGTGCACATCGTGTTTAGGTGTTTGCAAGCTGGTTTGCAAGCATCCTCAACTAGAAATATTAGTCTTTAGACCTAAACTTTAAAAAAAAAACTGAATATACTACACAGACGGGCAAGATGGGAGATGATAAATTTCCTCATTTGAACATTTAAATTGCTTTTTGAGACTGTAGCTTTTTATGTACAAAAAGCTTCTCTTATAATTACGGTACCTAAATCATTCATTTATCCAAGGAAATAAAGGGCTTGCCCGCTTTGCCCATCTGTATTCATCACTGTAGTTAAATTTTGCAGATGATTTTATTTTAACAAAGTCATAAAGCTACTTGCAAACTGAGCTGCAGGAAATGATGTGAATCATGTGGTTACACATAATTCTTTTAAGATGGTTGCCTTGAAATCATAATTGAATTAGTTCATATGTTTGTGACATTTGGTTTTTCAGTTTGACATCTGAATCAAATTAGCTCAACGAAGTTAAATATCCTTGAGCAAAGTTTTTGTTACATGTAAAACAAGAGGCTTTGGAAAACTAGAGTACCGATAACTATGCTTGTGGTAACGATAAACTGATGCTGTCCTTGTCCTCATCAGAGACTCGTCCTTATGAACATGCCTGTGGATGATGAAATGACCGTTCACTTCACGTCCACCCTCATGGCCCTCATCCGCACCGCCCTCGAGGTCAAAATAGCGAGAGGTCGGACAAAACTCGACGGTGTATTTGTTGTGATCTAAAGCTGAAAACTCACTCTGTACTGCAAGCGCGATAACATGAGTTTTATTCATTTATTTGTTTTAATTCTAGGAGGAGAAGATCGAAATCAAATGGATTTGGATCTGCAGAAGGAGATCGGTGTTATCTGGCCTCATCTGTCTCAGAAGAATCTGGACCTGCTGGTTCCAATCCACAAAGGTGAAAATAATAAAATAAAAAATCATCATCTTGGCTACTGGTAAATCATGAATAAAACACCAACTGTGTATTTTTTACCATCCAAGTGCTATGAGTAGTAAAAGAGAGTTTATAATTGAGCTTCGGATGGTTTCTGTTTGTTCCTTCGCAGCCAGCGACATGACGATTGGGAAGATCTACGCCGCCATGATGATTATGGATTACTACAAGCAGAGCAAAGCCAAAAAGCTGCGACAGCAACTGGAAGAACAAGTATTTTTCTTTGTTCTCATTCTCGGTTTTGATGCATTCTTTTTGTATAAATTTGTATGTGTGTCATGTAAAATGTTTATTTCATTCTCCTAAACCAGAGCTCATATCATTTTAGATGTTTCTCTTTTAGGATAAATGTTTGTATGTAATGTGAATGCTTTTATTTGAACTATTTAAAATTGAATAAAAGTGAATTTACTAGACATTATGACTACAATCAAGATCACTCCTGTCATTTCAGGTTTGTTTGTTTTTTTGGGGGGGCCTCTAGAACAAGTGTTCTCAAACTTTTGGGGTTCAGGGTCCCTTTACAGTGGAGAAAAAGTTTCATGGACCCCCTCATAACCCTCATGTTTATTAAATGATTTTCCTCAATTTGTCTCTTTAATGCAAGGGAAATATTTGTGTAACAAAAATACATGAGGCTTGTTCTTTAATAGTGTTAATACAATTTTTATACTTTTAAACATGGGGTAATTTTCATTCAAGACACAGTTAACTTTTTTTTTTATTTCAATAATACATTTTTGAAAAAATTAACAGTATTAAAAACCACTTTAAATTTTTACTTATTCATATAATGAACATAAATGTATTGTCACTTCTTCTAATTATTAAAACTCTTTACATAAAACTGAACAGAATCAAAACAGCAGTAGTCATACCAAGGCTTAATTTGTAAACCAATCGATGACGGAATGCAAATAGCAGGCAGACCAGCAGGGGGCGGGGTCCTTCCCCAGTAAATTTTAAATAAAGTAGTTATGATTCCCTGCATTTTGTTGTATTTTAACAAGTTGTTAAACATCCATGTGCTTGTAAAAAATATTTTTTTTTTTTTTTTTTTGCGGACCCCCAAGCACCGGCTCATGGACCCCCCAGGGGTCCGGGAACCTCAGTTTGAGAACCACTGCGCTATAAATAATATTAAAGAATTAAATAGGTTTATTTCCCCAAAGCTCATTTGTAATTAACCTTGATGAACTCAGCAGCTTGAACAAATGAGACAGGAGCATACAGTGTTTATCAAAGCCTTCACTGAGCACACTTGTAAATAATTGAATTTTCTTTCATGTATTTTTTGTCTGCACAGAAACATGCTCCCATGTTCCAGCGTATGGATGCTTCCTCTCTCCCTCAAGAAATATTATGCAATGCCAAATCCCTGTCATTCCTCAGGCACAGCGCTGGATCTGCTCTGTAAATAACTTCTAATCTGCTCGTAAACATTTTCTCTTGCTGCGGATGTGTTTCTTCTCCATAGCTGTCCTGACGATTTTTTTCCATGTTTTTTCAGCACAAGAGGCGGTTTTGTGGCGCTCAGCCCCATTTCTCCACAGGAGATGTTCCTGCAGCCGATGTCTCGCTCCAGAGACGAGAGGGAGGAGGAGGAAGAATATCACTCACCTTATCTCCCTTACCATACACACCACCACCACCAGCATCATTTACACACACTGGTGAGTGCTTTAAAGTACACAAGTTTACAAAATGTTAAGACTGTTTTGCATATTTTGATTACAAATTCAATTCACAACTCTGTTTTAATTGATGTTAGTTATTTATTCCGGTATCATCATGCATCATCGTGTTGCACTGATCCATAGGTTTTGGAAGTACGTCAGAGTTGCAGCATTCCTGTTTCGATTGTTGAGCTTCAGAATACAAAATGATTTTCCTCCATGGTGTGTGTGCAGGTGCCAGAGGTCGTGAAGTACAACCAAGTGATGCAGCAGGCCCATCAGGACCCGGCAGTTATTAAATCTCCTCAACGCACTTCATCGATCAGAGCATCCTCCATGCCCAGACTGGCTGTTGACCCACAGGTAATGAAAAGTAACACATTTTTTATCCTTTATCCAGTGCTCAGCAAATGTGACAATCAAAAGCACTCTGTTTATTCATGTTTTGTCATCTGACTGAACTAAAAGAAATATATTTCTTAATATAATATAATATTTTTTGGTAAAAGAAATATACCTGCAAACTGAAACACACCGCTTTGAGAAACTTTGTGTCCTCCTCGTCAGACGCTACTCATAGTTATTTAAAAGATTGATTTACTGGTTGTTTTGCATGCATGCAGCCGGGGCTATCAGCAGAGAGCAAGCTGATGAAACGCTCCTTCTCCACCATCGGAGATCAGTGCGTGAACGGCCTCTGGCAGGAGCAGCACTCTCTGGAGAGGATCAGTCCTGATGACACGTTCAAAACCCGGCAGAGAAGCTACCGAGGTGACATAAACACATAAACGCCTTTACTGGTTTTATCATTTTAGGAAGTGTCTTGTTCTGAAAAAAACAAACAAACAAAAAACATATTTAACAAAAAATGCATAATAAATAAAAACAAGGAATTAAATGGGCAGAATACATAAATTCAGCTATTTTAACATCAAAACTAGGATACTCAACAAAGCTAAGTCAGGTCCTCTGGACGGTTTCTTCTTGTTGAAACGTTTCGTCCTTCATCCAAAAGACCATCAGTCCGAGGAGCCACAACAAACTCAGTCTTATAAACAGCACCTTCACATAGTGGATCAACCAGTTTGATGGTGCTCAGATGGTTTCTGGAGCCTGCCCTCTCCCCTGCAGACTCATTTGAGGCAGTCATAGCCAAAGTGGTTCAAAATATCTAAGTTCATGGTTTTTATAAATCTCTCTCTTTATAAGACTGAGTTTGTTGCGGCTCCTCCGACTGATGAAGTCTTTTGAATGAAAGATGAAATGTTTCAACAACTCTGAGGAGCAAAGCCGAGAGCCTTCGTACGAGAGGGGACGATCATGCTCGTCCAGTGAAGGACACACACCTGGTGCACAAA
>NC_056500.1:15215223-15216364 GCF_014905685.2 Nematolebias whitei
TTTTTTTTGATGTTGTCAGTACCGAGGAGTGAACCGGCGATCTTCCGATCACAGGCCCACCTTCTCTAACCTCTGCGCCACCACTCCCCAATGCTTTTTAAAATGCTTTTTAGTTGAGAAAATAGTGACAAAATAAAAACCTGTCATACAGAAGTAGCATAATATAATCAGATCAGAACAGAACAAACAAGAATACAGTGTTTCAGTTTTGAATTGTTTTCGATTGTGAAAAATGCACAGCTTTCTGGGCTCCAGTCCAAGCAGATGTCAGCTTCTGTCCATGTCAGAAATTCCTGATTTTTCCAAACGGAGGGCGCTCTGACCGTCGGTCGACAGCAAATAATCTACTGTCTGACCCAACACAATTACTCTTCAAGGAAAAAGAAATTCTACAAAAATCTCTGAAACTCATTTTATACACAGGGTGTGATTTGAGCACCCATAAAATTGTTTTTAAACGATCCTAAGCATCGCTCAAATAACTGACATCTCTCTGTATTTTAAGGAAAAGTATAAGCAAAGAAAGAAAATGCACTAAAATCACCAGTTTTTGTGTATTTAGTGTGTAGTGTACACGCCCACCTGTTTCTGTGCACCAGGTGTGCGTCCTTCACTGGACGAGCGTGATCGTCCCCTCTCATACGAAGGCTCTCGGCTTCGCTCCTCAGAGTTGCAGCGAGACACGTCAGGAGAGAGCAGGTGGCGGCGCTCCTTCGATCTCCCTCTTTCATGACTGCTTGTTTCTCGGGGGCCGATCCGAGGGCCTAAGCAACAGCACAAGTGTTGAGGTAAAATGGCATACGTGTAAAGACAGCCTTGAAGTCACATTTCAGATGCTGTTAAATATGTCTCTTCATGTATATTTGGTTATTTGATATTTACTTAAATCTCAATAAATTATCAAGGTCCTGCAGTTATTATAAATAAACGAAGAGCACAACAGTTCCAATTTTTTACAAGAGGCTCTAATCCCCACCATTTTTGTTTTTAAAATTATTTTAATGCATGTGAAAAGCAAAAATAAAGTCAATACAGTAGTTCCTTGTTTATCGCGGGGGATCTGTACCCAGAAGACCCTCGATAAGTGAAAAATTGCAAAGTAGGAATAGTAGTAAAAGTAGTAACTAGTAGTTTATTTATA
>NC_056500.1:15216464-15221137 GCF_014905685.2 Nematolebias whitei
ATATATATATATATATATATATATATATATAATAAACTACTACTTACTACTTGTACTACTATTCCTACTTTGCAGTTTTTACTTGTTGTGGGTCTTCAGGGTATGAATCTCCTGCGATAAACGAGGGACTACTGTACTTTTTTCTTTTGATCACATTTTGTTAATTACCTAGAATGACAGTACACGAACCTTTACCTTTATACAAGACATCAGAAGGTGTTCCTCCTTGTATTCCAGATATGTCTTTTCCTATGTAGCTATAAACATTTGATTCAAAAATTATCTTATTGATTTAGAATGGCTTTAACTGTATATCAATGTCTTGTTTCATTCTCCAAGATTGCATTAAAGTGGGAACCAAAAAGGATGAAATCAAAGATAGTGCAGTGGTTTTCTCCACAACATGGTGGACGCAAGGCAAGTCTGATATAAATATTAATCTGTGGATAAACGCAACATCTATTTCCTCTGACGTTTACTTCTTTCTGACAGTTTGAGTATGGCAGCATGGACGCTGTACAGATGAGGTTGATGCGATTTCACAGCCACACATCTTTCCAGACCGTTACACTCATCGCTACAACAAACCAGTCCAGTTCTGTTTCCACAGCAGAACTACCCAGTTGGATTCCTCATTTATTGGGAGACTCTGGCAGAGAAATTGATTCACACCTCTTTACAGTTTACAGAAAAAGCTTGGAGGTGAGACTAAAAGATGCCGTCAGGAAGTCTGAGTCTGTTTATTTAGCTTCATTCAAACGTGATCTGAACATTACATTAACAGGGATGTACTGAAGGCATGTAGAAAGTTCTGTTCGAAGAAATGAAATACTAAGAATGTGTGTTAGCTACTTACACGTGTAAATAATTAATTGCAGTTCAACAAATTACATGTAAAGAGCTAAACTTTCCTTAAGGACTTGTTTAAAATAAAAAAAATGTAAATCCCAAATTTTTGTATTGATCAAGAGAATAATTTCACACATTTGTAAATTATTTAGGATTCATAGTTGCAAAAAAAAATTTTAAAGCACTAATCAAATGAGCTGACGTATTGTCTTTTTGTCTGATCGTTCAGGTTCTTGTGGCCGTGAGTGTGCGTGGCAGCACAGAGGTGCATCGAGGTGATATGGAGCTACTTCCTGTTAGAGATCTGGGAGTAGAAATAAACAGAACACCTAACTTTTTCTCTGAGATCACAGTGGTTTTGGGACCCCTCTGCTTCTTGTGAGCAATAAATAATGTGCATGTGTAATTTTGCTTGCATTACTTAGTGTGCAATAAGTCTGTAAATATTTATTGGAAATGAAAAAGGAATATATTCTATGTGTATTTTTTCTGAAGCTGTGTCTGAAGTCTGTGCTGTTTCTTTGTATTGATGTTTCGTACCATGAACTATGTTAAGAATTGTTCAAATATTCATGTAGTGCCACACGCTCGAGTCACTTTGGCTGCATAGATTTCATAATAAAACATGTTCTTATCTGTCCTTGCTAGCTTTTTGCTTTCTGGGTTTTAAATGTGCCTGCAAGAGACAGTGGGTGACTAACTTTAGTTTTAACAGTTTCAACAAGTTTTATTGTCGGTATCTGCATACTCTCTAGTAATCATCATTATTAAGCAAGACTCAAATGTACCTACAAAACACATACAAATATATTCCTGTTCTAATGGCTATAGAGCTTTAAAATGGGATTTAAGACTCATCAGTACCAAAACTCATGGTCTGCATGGGGTACACAATGGTAGCATTGTTATTAAAGCTTGTTAAAAATGTACAACTCTTACTCATTTATCAATTATGTAAAGTAAAATATTGTTTCTAGTCGGAGGAAGCACAGAAAAGAAAGAATCCTGAATATCTGAAATGCACATAAACAGTAGACATAAGACATTGGGGCAGCAAGAGCTCATTCGTCAGTGCCATGGTCTTGTAATCCTGAGGTTGCAGGTTTGAGCCCAGGTTGCGTCAGGAAGGGCATCCGGCACAAAACAAATTGTCAATTCTTTCATGCGAGTTTGCTCACTGTGGTGAGCCCTGAAAAAGAGAGCAGCCAAAAAAAACTTACTAGTAGCCATAAAATATGTGGTAAATGGATGATTATTTATATAAACTCCTAAAAATTCAAGTTGCTGTTAACAATCTGAATTGAAACTTCCTTTTGAGCTAAAAAATAAAATAAAAGTTGGAAAACTTCTAATGTATTATAGGTTAAAGGACTGTATTTGTAGATTTCTAGAGCTGCATTTATAAAAGAAAAGAGTGAAGTAATTTGTATGAATATCAATGGTATAATATCAATGATAATATGAATATCAATGGTATAATGTCAATGATAATATGAATATCAATGGTGTTTGAGAAACCTGAAGCCTTTTTTGTTGTTCTGAAGAATTTAATATACTGTATGTGTAAAACATTCTGTTAAATGAATCCTGGTTACTGATCATACTAAAAAATAATAATACACAGGCTGAAGTTATATTAATATTTATAATAAAAAATAATAATAATAATGGGAAATTTATCAGAGGGTGTTCCGTACCTTACCCACCTGCGATAAGCAAGGGACTACTGCATATTAATTTTGAAACACTATGTGACATGTTTATTTTGTTTGTTTGTTTTAGTTTGAATAAAATAGTTAATCAAGTATCATTAATGGAAAAATAGGACTCTGTTTAATTGCCAATAGAGAAATATTTTCACAGTAATGTCACATCTATTCATTATACAATTGAACTAAAACTAAAACCTAGGTATAGTGATTGTTCTTAGGCAACTTACCAATTTAGTATGTTTCATTGACATGTACAAAATCTACACAAGTTGGTACAGTGTATGGTTCCTGCTCAGTGGTGGGACTGACAAAATTCCAAGTAAGAGCCTATATTTAGAAATTTAAAACTGTTTAAATTGAATACAATATGAGAACTCAGGACTATTTGTCTTAAGTCTTTTGATCCAAATGACTTCAACACACTAGTCAAATACTGGGGTACAGAATAAATGCATTGTAACAAACACATCTTATTTCACTAGAACACATATAACAGTTTGAACAACTTGGTTCTCTGGAATTCCAGAGAAGTTGCTTGTATTCTTATACATTCTTATGCTCTAACAAAATGTCAATTCAACTCAGTTTATTTATATAGCACCAAATCACAACAGAAGTCATCTCAGGGCACTGAACAAAAATATTCACATGCATACAAAAGCCAATTACCAAAAGATCTCTAAGGAAGGAAGCCACCAGATGCGTTGACTCTTCACTTCGTCGCAGTCTCACGTGAAAACATTGCTCAGTAATGTCAGTTCCCTCTTTATGCTCAAGTTAGTGAGACTACAGAATCACACAAGTTGGTAAGTGCACATGCAACAGTCACAATTTTGTCAACCATTGGCAAGCCATCATCATTTTTAATTACCAGTAGGTAGTCTACTGGCAGACGCGCTTGAAGCAAAATTTATCCCTAACAAGTCCAATGTCCAATTTGACATGTGTATGAACATGTGCAATCTTCCTTGTAGTTTCCACATCAGCTGCAGATAGTTGTGCTTTACCTTAGGTAAAATTTGGAATGTTTACCTCTGCACAGTACGTTTCCACACTGTCCTGTATGTTGAAACCACAATCTGCTAGTATGAGGTCACCTGGAAGTAGTTTCAACAGCAAACCAGAGTTTTCAGTTATCCACTTGTCACTTGCCCTGCCACCCCGTGCTTTTGACAGAAAAGACACTGAACCCTGCAGGGTGATGCAGTACCTATCGTATTAAGAACTTCACTGTGTTAAACCGGCCACTAGGGAGCACAAGCCAGTGGATCTCTTGTGCTGGTTCCAAGCCCAGGTCAATGGTAAGGGTTGTGTCAAGAAGGACATCCAACGTAAAACACATTTGCCAAAACTATAATGCGAGTTCATCAAAGCGAACTGTCAAAATGCATGCCAACAAGTTTTTAGGCCTCTGAATGAACACTTCAAAGCAGTCAGTTATAACAGCTGTTCTTTGTCCAAAATGTTTTCTGAATTCCAGAGGCATGGTTTTTCTAAATTAATCCCACTCAGGCTAAAACAGCAGCTTCTTTAGATGTGTTTCTGTACAGTATGACAATCAGAAATGTCCTTGAGACAGTTGAGGTAGATGTTTGGAATCAAAAAGCCAAATCTTGTACAGGAAGGTTTGCATAAGACACATTAGGGTCATCTCAAAGCCTTCAAATTGACCTAAATGAGTATTTACTTTAAAAATAGGTATGAATGACTTCACCAGATCAAATACACTCATCAACACAAGGAACGATGGAAGGCCAGTGTAGTATCTGACTTTAAAATGATTATTCTCAAAGCTTTTTTCATTTAACTGCAAATCATTTAACTGATTTTTTTTATATAATATTTTCTGTTATTAATGTCTGCAGTTCAGAATCAACCTGACGTTCAGAAATAAGAGTATGTTCTGTACAATCATTTACATCCTCTTGCTGTAGCACCATGTCACAAACTTGAACTGATTCCTCGTCTTCATGTGCGTTGACTGGAGCAGACAAAACCTCAGGATCTGACTGAGACTCTACCCAGGAGAACCTGTGCACACTGGAGTTGTTCTTTGGATCAAACTTGGTCCTTCACACATCTGTACCTATAATATACATGTATATATATATA
>NC_056500.1:15221237-15230261 GCF_014905685.2 Nematolebias whitei
ACACACACACACACACACACACTTCCATGGTTTTACATCCACAGAGTTTCATCTTCAGGCGATTGCTCAAACTCTACTTTGCCTCTTTAATGGCAAAGACAATATAATACAGAGTTATGATAAAGACAACAAAGATGTAAAGACAGTGGATCATTATTAGAAAGTTTAGGAGTGAGGTGCTCATTTTAAGGCCAGTGTTGGACGGGACGTTTTCTTTTTCTTTTAATCCTTGTGAACTCCGTTTGAGTCACATTATAAATGTGGACGATGAGAGGAAGATTTATTATATTCAATTCAGTTCGTTTATATAGCGCCAACAGGAGTCATCTCAGAGCACTGTACAAAAACATTCAAAAAGTAAGTTAATAACATTATTTATTCAAGGAGCAGACTACTTTGAGTCTTAACTTTCTCACAGATTCTCATCCTGAGCACCGATGAAGGTGACAGTGAAAAGAAAAAACTCACTCATGAGGAGAAAACCTCCAGCAGGACCAGGCTCAGAGCAAGCAGCCATCTGCTTCAATCAGCTGGGTTTGAGAGGAACAGGAAGGAGGAACAGATACACAATGGCAGGTCAAGAATCACATGTTAAGGTAGAAATAATATCAAATGAAAGCTATTCATTTGTAACAATTCATTTAAAGAAATGAGGTCAGTTTGTCCTCCAGTAGTCTAAGTCCATGGCAGGATAACAATCCAACCCTAACTATAGGATTTACCTAAAAGGAAACTCTTAAGCCCAGTCTTAAAACTTGACAACGTGTCAGCCTCACGGACAGAAACTGGAAGTTGGTTCCACAAGAGAGGAGCTGGATAACTGAAAGATCTTCCTCCCATTCTGCTCTTGGAAACTCTAGGAACCACAAGTAAGCCTGCAGTCTGAGAGCGAAATGCTCTATTAGGAAAATATGGAACAATAAGATATGTAATATAAGATGGATCTAGGTTGTTGAGGGCTTTATAGGTTAGAAGTAAGATTTTCAAGTCTATTATTATGAGATTAATGTGAGCAAAGAGAGAAAATACAAAATCCGCATTGAAAAAACTAGATCAGTAGGTTTGAAACCTTCCTTGCCTGCAGACGACAGTGCTAACTCCTGCGCCACTGTGCTGCTCACTTTTAAGGCATCTAAGGAGGACAAGGATGTAAAAAACATTTTCTGCTGCTCACTTCCAGTTTTTGAGTAGCCAAAAGGCAAACAAAGACGTGACCGCTCGTGCCTTCAACTCACCACATTCATTTACACACATACACACAACGTTGCCCACCACCAAACATCACACCCTTTCCCTTCACCCCCTCCCCGCTCTGCCTCACCCATCCCGCCAGCCCGGGCCTTCGCTCCTCTCTCTCACAGCCACAAGGCTGACACTAATGTGACACTCTGGAAAATAATTACCAACAAACGCACTGCTGACTGCAAACAGCTCGCTTCCCTCAGTGGACTGTCACTAGTCATTAGTCTGAACCCTGAGAGAGGACAAGACCCACCGAGAAGGGGGGAGGGTAGGGGGTGTGATGATGAGGAGCATACCATGTAGGAAGAGCATAAAGAGGAGCAAGAGACCTGACAGGTGAGACCGAAATAATCTGCTTTACAGGTGTAAAACATGTTAAACAGTGTTGTGAGGCTGCATGTTTGGTTGGAGCTGGGCTTTAGAGGCAGTCATCGCTGGCCCCCTCTGGTGGTTTACAGAAAATGAACTGTGCCAACACCTGGCCCACTTTGAATTGATTTTAGCTCTCACTTCTACCTATTAGTGAAGGTAGTGTCCTCCTAATCATCCTAACTTTCACACTTGTTTTGAGAAAGCAAAAAAGTCATTTTGTTCAAGCCAAAGATGTTAACTAAAGACAGGACACGGTGCATGAAAGCTGTTCAAGGTGGCAGCAATTCCAACACAATTATCCAAACGCCACAGGGTACGTCAATTCTTTTTACACCAAACCCCACCCCCTTTCTCTTATTTTGAGTTGCCTTAAGGGGCTTTGAGCCAGAGAAAGATTAAAATTTTTCGAGCTCCCACATTGTCCAATATTAAAATGTCTCAATACATCTGCCTGGCTATTTTGATTGGTAACTTAACCCCTGACTCCTGTGTAGGAAAAAAAAAGACCAATTCTCTTTGCAATTGTCAGCAGGATGGAGTCTAATTCTTGTATGATTCAGGCTAATGAGCTGGTAATAGGCCCTGTGTGTGTGTTTGTGTGGATGAGAAGGTTATTACAGTGAAGTGGAAAAAGGAGCTGGGGTGGAGGGTCTTCATTGTTCAGTAATTGGAGGGTACGAGGTTTAATCTATGGCCAAGAAATGTATTTTTTGCTTTAAAATGCAACAGAGGTTTTTAACGAAGCCCTTTTCTCTGTAGAAACGGGCCGAGCTGATTGCAATAAGAGTTTGTGCTTCGCATTCACAAGCCAAGACAGTAGCAAGGAGTTGGAGCCAGACTGAAAGTGTGCCTGTCTGTGTGTCATCCAGCCAATGGCTTTATCCAGCCTTATCCTGAACCATGAAACCATAGTGCATGACACCCTTCTATGCTCTGCACAGATAGGGCTATTCACTGTTAGCACAGAGATTTGACAAGCCAGACTGCGCTCACTCAACAGCCTAGGTCAAATGGATGACTGTCA
This sequence comes from Nematolebias whitei, assembly GCF_014905685.2. NCBI lineage: Eukaryota > Metazoa > Chordata > Actinopteri > Cyprinodontiformes > Rivulidae > Nematolebias > Nematolebias whitei. The sequence continues at coordinate 15,223,876 of NC_056500.1, forward strand.
CAATCTTTTTTTATCTTTTTGCCACCATCCCCACTTTATTCCACTTTGTGCACCCTCCTTTTACTTCCCACTTGCTGCCAATCTGCCAACTTTGCCTGTTCAAATTGACAAATTCAGCCAGCTACAGAAGAATAAATGAAAGAGATAGAAGAGAGCTCTGAAGGGGATAATTTCTGCAGAGAAGAAGCTTTGGTTGAGCGGGAGATAGGTGAACACATTCAGCCGCCATTTGCAATGCAAACAGTCAGACGTCAACACTTTTCAAAACAATACTGACAAAAATCAAAACACTAATAAAATATATACTTTTTCCACAACTGTTTTTTTTACTGAACCAGAGAAGGGTTTGTTTAGACTGGTTTCACAGTTAGGAGGAATCATCTTGTGCGTTACATTTTCCAAAGAACAAAAGTAAAGAAAAAAAATCTCAGATTAAGAGTAAAGTTTTCTGTTTACTAGAAAAGGATTCCTAAATTGAGTTTCTGTTCCAGTTCAGTGAAAGGGATCAACAATTTATTTGTCATAAATGTACTTTGCGTTTCATTTACACAATTGCAAATGAAAGTGTCATGTTGGCCTCTGGGTAGACAGTTTAAAATTATAATGATATAATAAAAAATAAAAAAAATGTGTAAAGTATATCATCAAAGTTCATGCTCAATAATCCAGGTAAAAAATCCAACAAAATTTAAGTCAGGTCCTCTGGACTGTTTCTTTGTGTTGAAACGTTTCGTCTTTCATCCAAAGGACTTCATCAGTCTGAGGAGCCACAACAAACTGAGTCCCATAAGCAGCACACTCACATAGTGGGCCAACTAGTTTGATGGTGATAAGATGGAGTCCATCCTCTCCCCCATTAACTCCTCGGAGGTAGCCATGGCCAAAGTGGTTCAAAACATGCGTGTAAAGCATACTCAAAGTAAAAACATCAACAATATGGTGTATGGAGATGCTCTAAATTTCCCCTTATATACTGTGAGTTTGAAAAATGTTTACAGGTGAGTGGGGGGGGGGGGGGCAAGTCATCTAATTGTAGATTATCTAACTACAGATCAGTGATAAAGGACACTGTTGTTAATAATTTATGCCATCCATCCATTATCTTTACCCGTTTCTTCCTTTTCGGATCGCAGGGGTCGCTGGTGTCCATGTCCAGCCATCATTGTGCGAGAGGCGGGGGACGGGCCTCCAGTCCATCACAGGGCCACATAGAAACAAACGAGACAAACAACCATTCACTCTCTCTCATTCACACCTAGGAACAATTTAGAGTTGCCAATCAGCCTAACATGCATGTTTTTGGTCTGTGAGAGGAAACCAGAGTACCTGAAAAAAACCCATGCATGCACAGAGAGAACATGCAAACTTCACCCAGAAAGGCCCACGGACTGGGATTTGAACCAGGGTGACCTGCTCAATGAGAGGAAGCAGCAGCTCTACCAACTGTGCCACCGTGCTGCCCTGATTTATGCCGCAACTCTTACTATACGAATATAGACATAATGCAAAAGATGAAATATTTTACCAGTACTTGGTGTAGTTCTTCCTCTATGGTACAGTTGATTTTTTTTAAATGTAAACTGTGAGGTTTTTCAAATATTATCAACATCTGTGTAACACTCACAGTCTGATTTTAAGTAACTGTGTTTACACTTAATGTCATAACATCTGAATACTTTTATAGGAAAACTTACTTGTGAAAGTAAGGTTAAGTTTTTCTAATGCTCTATTTAGATGTTGGATTAGTTTAATGTAAAATCACTGGGCTGTATATGAAATAAGCAAATAAAACTGTCAGAGAATTTTGGTCAAGGTTTAAGGATGTTTTTAACCACTATGGCTAAGAATGTTAACTGCCCATGAACCATGTGTTTGAATTAGCAGAGAGTTATTTTCTCTCTCAGAGAGAGCTGAACAAGGAGCTGATTTGATCTTGCATGTGCAGCTGGCAGTTCAAGGACACCGGTCTGTGAGCCGGGAGCTGATAAGCATATAAAAACAAACCTCGCACACTGCCCGTGGCAGATTCTCGTGACTTGGCTCCATGCATGTAAAACTTCTGTACATCCATGTAACCTGTTGTGAAAGTCTGCCCTTGCAAGTAAAACCAGTTTAAAATATTTTCCTGTCATCGAGTGTGGCTTCTTTGAGTACAGTAAGTAAGATGAATAGAGGATATTTTTATCCAACAAAAATATGCAAAGGGCGAAAGGCACATCACTGTCAGGTCAATGTCAGGTCTCTCTTGTAAATGAGTCCCCGAGGATCAATGGGATTAACCAGTATAAATAAAGGTTGAATAAAAAAAAATAAATAAAAAAAACATTGTTTAACAGAAAAATTAAGGAGCACAGAATTTTAAATCCTAAAATTGATACTTAATTATTATTATTTTTTAATTATTTCTACTACTGGAAACTCTTATTATTTTGGCGCAGGTGAACCAATGTTTTGTTATTATTTTTTAATTTCACGTGTCATTAAAATACACATTGAAAATAGTTTTTAATGTGTTTCTCCATCTTTGCTGTGGTGTATCATCTTTTGTGTGTATACCTCTACGCTCCAAGACAGCCTTTCACGCAGTGCATGGTTTTGTGCGTATCAAACTCCTAATCACCAAACAGTCCTCAGCCCTCCCTCCCCATACATACATATGGACACACACACATACACAATATTGGTGCTCAGTCTGAAAAAGGTCTCTCAGTCATGCTCTGTGAGTGGCCTCTACTCAAATAGATCAATAGATGCTGGCACATCCCTCCACCAACCAAGAAAAAACAATTAAAAGCCATCGATCCTGTGCCAGGCTCCTCCATGAATATGCATGTGTCCTTGACCTTCCCTTGTAGAGGCGAGAAGAGAAAAACACACAGACTGCCAGACAGGTGTGGAAACTCTCCATTTATTTCTTTCAGTGAGGATGTTACCATGATTATTTATTTTTCTGCAAGCTTGTGCTGGATTTCTTTCAGTGAATCCCCTCACATCCAGCCTCAAACACTGTTCGCGAGCGCAACGTGGGGACACATTTTCTCCTTAAAGCTCGTGAAAAGAGCAATCTGCGCCAGTTTTAGGCGTGTCAAAAACACAGATCAAGTGGTCCCAAAACAACTGTCCCCTGCAGCTCGCCCGCTGCACACCTCTTTTCTAATTACAGATGTGTGACATGCAGATGGGGACGTCTCCATGATAGCACATCCCTTCGCCTGTCCTAACAAATGCTGGGTTTAAAACAGCAGGAGCTACAGGGGACAGCCTTGCCCTGTCCCCCGTCAATGGGGATTAGCATTAGCATGCTAACAAGACCCCCAGGGGAGCTACATGCTAAGGGTCACACTGACAACTGTCAACAGCCTGCTTTAATTAGCCAAGCGTGGACATCAAAGTGCTTCGCTTACATATTCATTTTCACCAACAACATGATGTGAACAGTTTCATAACTAAATATTTGGGCTTCTGATTGGTAGCAACTGTAAAAGATTTACACAACAGGTGTTTGAAATAAATAAAAAAAACACTGCTTTCCTTGTATCTCCTCTAATCCATCATTCACCATCAATTCCCATTCCCTCCTGACCCAGCCTTCTTTGCATTTGCTCTAATGTTGAACATCAGGAGTCAGCAGCGTTAGCGTTGACATGTTGCACCGTCTGGCACCAGACCTGACAGTATCAAGTTGACGTTGTCATAGGCCCAGAGACAAGGTGAGAGGCAGAGTGTGTGAGAGGTGGAGTATATTGTCAGTCAGACAGTGCATTATCCAGCTGTTCTGTGCCTGTCTACCTTTTCTTGTGGCAGCGTAATGGGAGTGTCACACATGAGTAGACAGTTGGAGTCTCGCTATTCAGCTGAGAGGCCACGTCCATGCACACCGCCTTCTAACTGACTGCCTGTGCTGCCGAGGCAGTCCTGTCTGCCCCACAATGACTGTCAGTGGCAAGTTGGAGACTGGCTGGCGTGACTGTCAGCGACCGGTCACAAAGCATTTACCTGCTGACAGAATTGCAATTAGTCCGAGAAATGTTGTTACCGCAAGAAAGAAAAAGCGAGGCAGAAGGGAGGTGGTTTGGGGCAGGTATGGGAGGGGAAAGAGTGAGAGGTGAGTAGATAAAGAGGATGGAAGGCGTGGTGGAAAGACTGGGGAGAGATGTGAAGACAGCCGCAATGAGCGGAGAGGAGATACAGGAAGGTGAACGAGGTCTGCACGGTGCTTGAACTCTGAAGCGTTCCCTGTTGTGTGCAGCAGATTGGCTTGCAGCACACTGTGAGTTGTCTAGGTGTCAGTGGCTTCGGTCAACACACATTTATTTAGAGACACAGTCCTAATGAATCTTCCCAGTCATATCACTCCATTAAACAAACCACTGCTGCCATACCTTCAACTATAACTGGCATCTACCTTGCAAGACAGAGTGAAAAACAGGAAAATGAATGGTCAAATAAAGAACACCTGTCAATGTGGCTTTGCTTCATAACATAATAGGTTTGTATTTTCAATGTACATTATCCATGTTATGATACTATGTAGAAATCAATATGGTCCAGTCCAGTTCTTACGAGTTGGGAAACAACATGAACTAACTCAAACAAAGCCAGCGTTGAACTGCTTTCTTTCTATACTTTAGAACTCTTCATCATCCACAAATGACTTCTTCTTCATTCTCTGCAATCTAGTGATGCTGCTCTCTTTCCTTTCACTCCACATCTCTCTCTATTTCCTGCACTCTTTTGTGAGAGTGCTTTCTGTGTGATAAAACAGTAGCAGAGGTTTCTTTCTTGCCCCCTAAAGGACAGACAGAGCGTGACCAAAACTGTAGTCCCAAACCAAACACGGGTGGAAATTGGTCCACGGACCAGGATCAATAGTGAATTAGTCAGTACACTGGTTTCTATGGAGGACTGCTCAACTCTGATCTGATGATCCATAGTAAGAGGCCGCAAGTGGAGATTTGGGGATGAGCGGAGAAACGGGAGACTTTCAGACTGAAAAGTAGCATCTATTATTCAGCAGTGACATAGTTACTGTAAGGTATCAACTCAAGGAAATTATTTAGTGACAAAACAGTAACAGTGTAAGAACACATATTTGATCGCAAATGCCAAATATCATTTTTTGAAAGCAAATGCCCAAAGCAAAACAAATATGAAACAAAATTAAAAAATGTATCTAAATGGATGTGTTGTTATATTGAAAGGGTCCACTATCATTGAGGGGGGACAGATTTTTGTGATAAAGCCCCTGCCTTGTTCAGCAACAATGTTTAGGTAGGTGTTACAAGTCAATGTAATACCCAAACAATGGAAGAACCCAATGTTTCTCAGCAGACCATTGCTCAAATCATCACACTGTCTATACCAGTTTCACTTCCTCCCACAATGCATCCTGGTGCCATGTCTTCCTCAGCTAAAGGAACTTACATAGATTTGGGAATCTATGTATGTAAAAGAAAAATAAACTCTTATCGGTTCAATTCTGAAACTGTCATGCATGTAAGTACTTTCAGCAGGGGCAGGAGGTGGCTTAACTAGCAAACCACTTTTTAAATGGTTTGAGCCAAAGAAACCAACATGAGACAGCTTCTCCATTCACCAGTTGTCCTTCTTTGGTCCACAGGAAACTGTTGGGACAAACCATCTCATCTTGGTCCTTATCAGAGTCACTTAAATAATTCTGCTCGTCTTGTTGATTTTTTTATTATAAGCACATTAACTCCAAAAATAAAAAAGTTCTTACAACTTATGGTGTCAGCCATTTTAATGGTATTGTAATGGGATATTAAATAATTTTTACTTCATCTATCAGGTCTATTAAAGTTTTTGTTGATTGGTCAAGGTCAAGGTTCTTTATTGTCATTTGCATCACATGTGGTACGAGGTGGAACGAAATTGTGTACACAGGGTCCCAGTTACATCCAACAATAGCAAAAATACAAAATGTAAAAAGAAACAGTAAATAAGGATCTAAGCTAAACGAACGCCAAATGGTACGTACTTATGAAATAAACATTATGATGTCACCCATTGTGATAGAAACTATCATTTTACAGCCTCAAGTTAAGTAGTATGTCAAAAAAAAAAAAAAAAAAAAAAGTAAGTTTAAAAGCAGAAAAATACACGGAACTGTTGGTCCTATCAAATATTTAGATTATGAAATATTTGGAGTTCTTAATTACAATCATAAACAGACGTGTAATAATTTAAGCAAATAGTGCAGAGGTTTAGATATTTTATATTTTCCATCCCTCTAAATCATAGTAATTTTGATCATAAAGTGTAAATTTTTTGACACTGAAATATGAACCTGAAAATTTCAGAAACAAATTTTGAAAATGAGCCTTTACCTATATGATGTACATAATTTGTGCATGTATTGTTCCTGG
>NC_056500.1:15230361-15247362 GCF_014905685.2 Nematolebias whitei
ATCAAATACTTATTTCACACAATAAAATGGAAATTAATTATTTAAAAATCATACATTGTATTTTTCTGGATTTTTGTTTTAGATTCCATCACTCACAGTTGAAGAGTACCTATGATAAAAATTACAGTCATCTACAAGCTTTGCAAGTGGGAAAACCTGAAAAATCAACAGTGTATCAAATACTTGTTCTCCCCACTGTATATATATATATATCATGCTGGTTAGGTGGGCTGCTTCTGAGAAAGATGGACACAAGAAGAAAGTAAAAAGAGAAATTATTAATCACATCAGAATATAGAAATTGTTTGACATATAGCTTTTAATTCAATATTTAAAATGTTATTCTAAACAATAGTGTTGGAAGATGTCAGCGATTTTACATTAATCCATCCATCCATCCATCCATTTTCTTCCGCTTAACCAGGGTCGAGTCGCGGGGGTAGCAGCCTAAGTAGGGAGGCCCAGACTTCCCTCTCCCCAGCCACTTGGGCCAGCTCCTCCAGGGGAATTCCAAGGCGTTCCCAGGCCAGCCGAGAAACATAGTCCCTCCAGCGTGTCCTGGGTCTTCCTCTGGGCCTTCTCCCAGTGGGACGTGTCCGCAACACCTCACCAGGGAGATGTCCAGGAGGCATCCTAACCAGATGCCCGAGCCACCTCAACTGGCTCCTCTCGACGTGGAGAAGCAGCAGCTCTACTCTGAGTCCCTCCCGGATGATCGAGCTTCTCACCCCATCTCTAAGGGAGAGCCCAGACACCCTGCAGAGAAAACTCATTTCGGCCGCTTGTGTCCGAGATCTCGTTCTTTCGGTCACAACCCAAAGCTCATGACCATAGATGAGGGTAGGAACGTAGATCGATCGGTAAATTGAGAGCTTCGCCTTTTGACTCAGCTCTCTCTTCACCACAACAGACCGGTACAGCGCCCGCTTCACTGCCGACACTGCACCTATCCGCCAATCGATCTCACTCTCCATTTTTCCCTCATTCATGAACAAGACCCCGAGATACTTGAACTCCTCCACCTGGGGCAGGACCTCCTCCCCGACCCAGAAAGGACGCTCTACCCTTTTCCGGCTCAAGACCATGTCCTTGGACTTGGAGGAACTGCTCCTTATCCCGGCCGCGTCACACTCTGCTGCGAACCGCTCCAGCAAAAGCTGTAGATCACAACTTGATGAAGCCAATAGGACCACATCATCTGCAAAAAACAGAGAAGTGATCCTAAGGCCTCCAAAACAGATCCCCTCAACACCTTGGCTGCGCCTAGAAAGTCTGTCCATAAAATTTATGAACAGAATCGTGACAAAGGACAACCTTGGCGGAGTCCAACTCTGACTGGGAACGAGCCCGACTTACTGCCAGCAATGCGGCCCCAGCTCTGACACTGGTCGCACAGGGACCTAACAGCCCGTATCAAAGGGCCTGGTACCCCATACTCCCAGAGTACCCCCCACAGGGGTCCCCGAGGGACGCGGTCGAATGCTTTCTCCAAGTCCACAAAGCACATGTAGACTGGTTGGGCAATCTCCCACACACCCTCCAGGACCATGCTGAGGGTGTAGAGCTGGTCCAGTGTTCCACAAACAGGACGAAAACCGCACTGCTCCTCCTGAATCCGAGGTTCGACTAACCGACGGACCCTCCTCTCCAGAACCCCTGAATAGACCTTACCAGGGAGGCTTAAGATCATGATCCCCCTCTAGTTGGAACACACTCTACGGTCCCCCTTTTTGAATAGGGGGACCACGACCCCAGTCTGCAAATCCAGGGGAACTGCCCCCAATGTCCACGCAATATTGCAGAGTCGTGTAAGCCAACACAACCCCACAACATCCAGAGCCTTATTTTACATTAATAGACTAAGTAAACATTTTAATGTTACACCACTGACAGGTAGCAGCAGTGTATATTTTAGCTACATGTTGCTGCTAGCTAGCTTACTTTCCAATCAGAGGCTGTTTCCTTACACAGTTACAGAAAGGTAAATTGACAATGATGGATAACGTTACCACAGCTAACTAACACGTATATACTGTTTTTATTAATGTTAATATAAAAAGTGAATCTTTAAACGTTACAACACTGACAGGTTGTGTTGTATATTAGCTACTGTGGCTAAAGTTGCTGCAATGATGGATAACATTACCACGGCTAACGAACACTTAAATACAGTTTTTATTAACCTTACCTTGCACTATATCTTGTAATTTAACCTCTATAAATAAAGGTTGAATGAATGAAATCCCGTGAAGTTTCCAGACAGGTCTCCCAAGGGAAAATTGACCCGGAAGTACAGATGCGCTGCGTCCAGTCAGAACGGAAGTTCTCTGATAAAATTGTGAAAACGGCCTATTCAGAATTCATTGTTCCATCAATGATGGCAAGCCGTCCTGGTCCATATGCAAAAAAGCCCCAAACCATGATACTACAACCACCATGTTTCACAGATTGGATAATGTTCTTTTTTTAAAATTCAAGCTTTATTTACGCAGGTTGGTCTCATTGAGTTACGAGTATTCATTTTCAAGAGAGACATTTTAGACAGACACCATATAGGCAATAATATATACTAAAAACAAGAACATATTTACTTAGATTTTTTTAATGACCTTATCAAATGTTTCAAGTCCCTTAAAGAAATCAAAGTGGACAGCTTCAGATGTTGTTGTAAGGTGTTACAGGAGCAGAGTAAAAAAAGGCCTTTTTGCCAAGTAATGTGAGGGAACACTGCAGGTACTTAAGGCCTGAGAATGCACACCATAACTGCACTGACAACATGACATGTGGTAGAGGAACACTGCAGGAATGCAGAGTTTTCCTTTCTCCAAAACACAACACTTTTCATTTAAACCAAAAAGTTATATTTTGGTCTCATCCGTCCACAAAACATTCTTCCAATAGTCTTCTGGCTTGTCCACATGATCTTTAAAAAACTGCAGATGAGCAGCAATGTTTTTTTTTGGGAGCACAGTGGATTTCTTGTTCAACCCTGCCATGAACACCATTGTTCAGTGTTCTCCTGATGGTGGACTCATGAACATTAACATTAATGCGAGAGAGCCCTTCAGTTGCTTAGAAGTTCCTTTGGGGTCCTTTGTGACTTCACTGACTATTCCACGCCTTGCTCTTGGAGTAATCTTTGTTGGTCGACCACACCTGAGGAGGGTAACAATGGTCTTGAATTTTTTTTCCATTTGTACACAATCGATCTGACTGTGGATTGGTGGAGTCCAGACTCTTTAGAGATGGTTTGGTAACCTTTTCCAGCCTGATGAGCATCAACAACTATTTTCTGAGGTCCTCAGAAATCTCCTTTGTTCATGCCATGATACACTTCCACAAACATGTTGTGAAGAGCAAACTTTGATCCCTGTTGTTTAAATCAAACAGGGTGCCCACTCACACCTGCTTGATTGAAAACACCTGACTATTAATTTAATCTTCAAATTAACTGCTAATCCTAGAGGCTCACATACTTTTGCCACCCACAAATGTGTAATATTGAATCATTTTCCTCAATAAATAAATGACCAAGTACAGTTCTTTTGTCTCGTTTGTTTAACTGGGTTCTCTTTATCTACTTTAGGACTTGTTTGAAAATCTGATGATGTTTTAGGTCATATTTGTGCAGAAATATAGAAAATTCCAAAGGGTTCACAAACATACAAGCGCCACTGTACCTATTCTATTTTAGTCTAGTCCAGTCAATAACAATGCTTCAAGTTAGTGTTGCCAAAGGAGGATACATTGGATAATGGAGTTTACTTGTTTTCTTTCTCATTTTGAAATTGATTAGTAGATATTGAAATGGTTGAATCCATTTTTTTTTTTTTTTTTTTTGCATTTAAGGTTATATATGACTGTTTAGGAATCTGATAAGGACTAGATAATTTTTATTATGTACCAATATATAAAAACATAGAATATAAAGATGATGAACTTTAATTTTCCGATGACTTTAGAATTATTGTCATTGTTAAAACAGAATGAAAATGTAAAAGATGGACTTTTTATTACTTGAAAAATGTTTGTGAGATGCTTGATAAGATGAGGATTTCTGTTTGAGAATTCCATGTAAGTTTACAAGGTAGAAACAAGAATAAAAATAATACATACTATAAAATGATTTTGAGATGCACTTTATTTATAGTTACAGATAAAACACACATTATTAGGTATTGACAGGAGATGGTGGTTTTAAGCACACTTGGCATTGCATTTACAGGCCAGGTGAGCCTGTGTGGTTTCCCTCAGGTCTACGCTTCTGTCGAAGACACTGGTGTGAGAATCTGTAAAAACAAGAACAAATCAGTTAGAAATAATGTTTTTTGTTGTTGTTATTTTATGATCTATGAATTTACGTTTAGTTTTAGACTCACCAACTGGCTGACAGTTGAAACCAACAGTGACATCTATGGTTTTGGTGGGAACGCAACCAGGCAGACAGCGTGGCACAGGCTCAACAGAGAAGCATTTGGAGTTCTCACCATGGATGGTAACTTGTTTCTCCAGGGGCACAGACTCGAGCTTCAGATGGCACTCTGTAAGCGAACAGTGTTGAATATAAATGATGCAATGCTTGTGCACAGTACCTAAAGACATTTGGGCTGACAATTTAATTTTCTAATTAAGACTTTTTTTCACTTAATGTTTGTGTCTTACCAGAAGGATCCCGGCAAGTATCAGATGGCAAAATCCAGGATTGTGCAAAGCTGACAGAGTTCTTCACTACACGTCCATTAGGGGTGTGATACTCCTGTCTGACTTCCCCATCAGCCTTTCCACAGAGTCCACAGGTCTTGCCTTTCATCCAGTCCACAACTAGAATCTGTAATGTTACATTTTGCCTTATAATTTCAAAAATGAAAACCAATAAAACACACTAATATATGGTATAATTTTTACCCTCCATGTATCCTCGTCAAAGTAGACTTCCTGGAGACCATGGCTAGGTGCATACACAGAAAGGCCCTCTCCTCTACGTCTGATCTCAATGGAAGCTGTAAAACAAGTTGGATTTAAAATTGGATTAAATTTTTAGGCTGTGGTTTAAGCAAAACTGTAACTGCTTTAATTTTTTTTTAATTCAAAGTAAATACTAGGCTTTTAATAAGGGAAAGGATGAGATCAAAACTGGTTATAGGAACCTGTTGGGTGACGGTATGGCAGGTTGGTTAGGGGAATTTCCATTTCATTGACCTTCACAGCCACATCATCTTTCTTTTGATACATGTCGATATCACTGCAAACACAAAAGCCTCATTTAGATTAAAATTATTTTATGTAAAAGCCAAAAGCTCATTCTTGTTTGAGTTGAAAACCTACATGTCAGCAATTTTGACATTGATGTGATGCTGCTCCGTTGAATCCTTCCTGAGGAGAACCATGAATTTCAGCTCCTCTGTGCAGTCCTGGGCCAAAACCTGGTAGCAAGATGAGGGCATCTTGTGTGTGTATGTCCTGTTGTTAAATGTGGTCAGATTATCCTTGATGTAGCTACATTCAGCTGGGAAAAGGAAAAAACAATAATTTTAAAATTGTTGTAAATTTTCCAGATATTGTACTCAGTTTTTAACTGTAACATCAGTTGTTACCTGCAATGGCCTTGGAAACCATGAAGTGGACTTTCTCAAAGACTTCTTCAAAGGGAATGGAACTTTCGAGCTCCTCGATTGGCATAGTTATAGGAAGATGCATAGTCATGTTGTGGACTTTCCTCTGTAAGTAGAATAAATATGTTATTTAAAAATCATGAATTTGTTGGTTTAGCAGAACAGCACAATTTCTTGTACCATTGGTGTCTTTGTAATGAAATCAAGTGTCCTGTTGGATGTTGCAGCCACAGTGATGGAGATATTCCTGGTGCTGTTCTCACTCTTTACTTTAATCAGGTCCTCCAGGATTTCAACAGGAATGTATTTATATGTCCTGAAAAAAGCAATATTTTTAAAAATAATCCTCATCTTAAGGGGTAAAACAGAACTTGTAGTAATTCATACATCTTTCCATAGCGTGTAAAAACAGATGGAAGTCTTTCCCAGGACATTCTGAGGCGAGCTGCTGGGCTTGACCCCACAAGGCCAGTTTCTCCAGTCACCATGGTGCTGTACTTCTTGCATTCTTCTCCCCAGGCAAATTTAGCCTATTAAAAAACATAAACATTTGAATAATGTCTCATTTTATTGGTTGAACTCCTTCTTTGATGTAATTTTTTTAAATGTGTCTTACAGTAACTTTGTGCTTGCTGAGCAGAATGCCATCAGCACAGAACCTCCAGTTGTTCTCATGAGCAAGAGGAGCAAAAATGACTTGAACTCTGTAGTTTGGTTGGTCGAGGTAGACAACGAGCTGGTATCCCTTAATTTTCTTATCAGCTTTAACGGCACGGAAGATGACAGCCAAGATGGCATCCTCATCCTCAAGGTACTTGTTCTGTGGTGACAGATATGGATAAATATTGAAAGTTCACAGACAAAAAATCACTACTTTTTATTTTGTTGACCATATTTCACCTTTTTGTAGATGGCCTCAAAGCTGGCTGCACTGCTTCCACTCCGGGACTCTGATTTGGAGGTGAGAGTCTGCTCCAAGAATGTTTTTATTGAAGTTAGTAAAAGCTTTACCAAAAGTTACAAAATAGTGAATTTAAAGAGCATATACATTGTAACATACCTTGTGCAATCTCTGGAAGGTTGCAATCCAGTGCTATTAGAAATAAATTGTCAGATCTTAGACCAAATACAAGACGTTGACTGTAAAACTACTTTCAAAGCAAGAAAACAATGTTTACCCTTGAGTCACGAGCACTTGAGCTAGAAGAACTTGAAGAACTTGAGCTAGCACTGAAGAGCGATGCAAGGCTTGATGCAGAGCTGGTCCTGGATGAGCTGCTGACAGATCTTGAAGAGCTGCGTTTGCTGCTGCTGCTGCTGCTGCTGCTGCTGCTACTGCTGCTCCTGCTCCTGCTGCTGCTGCTGCTGCTGCTACTGCTACTGCTGTTGGTGCGTATAGCAGCTGCATTGATTGTCTTTCTTTTCCAACGGGCTGATGAGCTAGAAGAGGCAGATGACGTCTTGGAGGAACGGCTTGAATCAGAGCTTCTGGAGCTAGATGAGGAGGACGAGGAGGAGGAAGAAGAGGAGGATGATGAGGAGGAGCTGTTACTTCTGGAAGACAGGATTTTGTTGAGCTTCATCCGAACTGGGTCGTTCATTTCCATGTCATTCTCATCCATGTCGTCTTTGTTCAGATGGATCCGTTTAATGATCTTCTCTGCTGCCTTTGCTCCAACCCTGATCTCCATCTCCAATCTCTCAACAGCTTCACCTTCCACTGAAAGGATGAGTAAATAATGCCTTTAATATATTTTTTGTGTGCACAACGTTCCTACAAAATGCTCATAATGGTATTTCTTCAGTGCTTACTTGGTGTCACAGAGAAAGAGACATTGTGGCTTCCGGCCAGTTTGTACAAAACAATGTCATGGATGGAAGCACCATTTTCAGTTTCAACCTTGAAGCAAGCCTTCAGTCCTACATCATGGTACTTGGCACAGTACCTCTTTGCAAATGTACGAATCTTGTGTTTGAGTTTAAGGTCGTCAGCTTCATCATCCATATGAAGGATTTCGGAGGATGATGACTATGAGGAAAAATGAACTTGAATCATTGTATAACACTCCAGATACATTTGTAGGTAATAGAATTGTTCAGTGTTACCTCATCTTCTGATGAATCAATCCTAGATGAGACAATCTTGCTTGAAGTGGTTTGCCAGACTTTGGTAGGGATGACTGGAGTGACTCTCTCAACAGTGGGCTCCTCAATATTTCTTGCTACAGCATAAGTCTCAACACTGGTCAAGAAAGAATAAAGATATAATCATCCAAATGGTAAAGGTAAACACAAAAGTCATGTTAAATTATTTGAAACATAAATAAACTGAGTTTAAAGTTTAGACTTACTTTATAGATGTAATGTTTTCAGGCACAGAAACAGGAAGAGCTTCAATCTTGAAGTCACCCTCTTTAATGTCGAGTCTTGCATTAATTTTTGCGGGCAAAATGGTGTAGGCATGAGCTTTGAATACCACATTAGCCTGGAGAACGTCGGTATTAAGTCCCATCACGGCGTATGTGTTCATAGCAACACTAAAGAGAGAATAATATTTTATTATCTTCATCTTTATGGCATGAAATATTTTGGTCTCACTGTGACAAACAGTGTAAGTCAATACATTTACCTTGGTTTGATCTCAGTCTCCAGCTCAATATCAGTTTCCAAAAGACTTCTGAGGGGGAAGTTTTCAGGCAGACGTGGTGTTGTGGTGGGCTTGACTAAAAAACAGGAAAGATCATGAGTTATTTTTTTGGTATTTTAATTGATTTACAAAAAGTGTATATGGTGTTAGACAAAATTATTTATTTTCCACAGTGTACTTACTCTTAATACCAGCTGTGGCCACAGCAGCAGAATACAGACTGAGCTCCATTGGCACACCAGCAGCAGTGGGTAAGATGCGTCTCATCTCAGTAGCCAACAAAGGTTTAGTATAGTGGAAATCAATACCAGACAGAAGCAGAGTCTTCAGAGCATCTCTTCCAAATTCCTGAACATGTAATGTCTTGGCATACTATAAGGAAAGAATACATTATTATTATTTTTGTTTTGAAAACCTTTGTTTTGAGCTTAATGGGTTGTTTTTTCTCATACTTCAACAGCCTGATCAATCATAGTTTTGTCAATGTGGGCGAAGCCAATCTCTTGTCCAAAAATCTTGACATAGATGGAAGCCAGAGGTTTGCTGGTGGGCAGAGACCTCCATTCAGACAGCTGTTCACAGAGAAAAGGTTATCAGTTTCTTTAGTTGGCACTGAATAACAATTTGTTCATTTTCTTTGTGACTTCCAGTGTTGCTTACAGCCTTGATGACACGCTTCATTTTGGTGATCCTGTCAACATTTTCAGCAAGTGCAGGGTTTTTGAGAATAGCTTCCTGAAGTCCCTCAGATTTCACTCCAATCTAAGGAACAGAAAATAGAAATGTATAAAAGAGCACTTTTATAATTAACTGCTGAATAAATTGATTTATATTTTCCCGTACCTCTATGACATCAGCAGAAACGCCAGCAATAAAGGCTCTGGCCTTGGCGATGACAGATTTAGGCAGAATGGAGGCGGCATCGTTGATGTAAAAAGCAGTAGCAGCAGCACCAAGCATCAAGGAGCCTGATAAAGATTTAATTGAATTACAGTTTGTAATGCAGCACAGATCAGTAAACAAACAAACAAAAAACATTTATTAATGTCATACTGTTGTGGATGTCAGCATGGACAACCCTGCTGAAACGGAAGCTCAGTCTGTCCAACTTTGAACCCAAGATTTTCATAGCAACTCTGCAAGCTTCAGCGCTGTAATGGAAGCATAGGAGAGATGACCTAATGAGAATGTGTACACAATGTCTTGACACTTTGGGATCAAAGAGTTGACGTACACTGAGGAATGGATGGTGGCTGGGGTCCTGCTCAGAGACTTCATGTGAGAGTAAGTGAAGCTAGCAACCTGCAAGTTCTCCTCTGTTTTCACCGAGTTGGCAACAGTGGTCACCAATCCCATAGGAGGCTTTGTCTCGAAAAGAACGATGCATGAAAGCATACGGAGTTCTGGGTGCAGAGCCTTGTCCATGTAGAGCTGAAGTGCCAGTTCCTGGACCTAATTCAGAGGAAAAGAATAAAAGTCAATGTGGATTTCTGTGAAAAGACTTGAACACTTCCAAATATTTGATGTTGAGACCTCACCGGTCTGTGCTCTTTCTTTGCAATGTTCCTCAGGGCCATGATGGCTTGACTATGGACTCTCATTGGCAGGGATGCAGCGGCAGTACCATGAATGGGCAAGATCTTTGTGATTGACTTGATGCTAGAATGATGTCCAGCATTTGCTAAGACCTTCAAGGACAGGACAATGTTGTCTATGTCGTTTTTAGCAACAGCTTCAGCAAGACGCTCATGGATGGGCTGCAAGGTAAGAAAAAATGAAAATAAGCATTTTTTATCTTATTTATTATATTTCTTCAATATAATGACTAAAATAACATTCAGAAGCTTTGTTTACCTTTATGTATTCAGCAGGACAGACAGATGACTCAGAACAGTTTTTATAAATCATTGTACCATAGCCAAGGCAGATGATCTCATGCAGAACTGGGTTTGCCACTACTTTGTGGTTGTCCATCAGGGTCTAGAAAAGTGCAAACATCAAAAATATTGTATTCATTTTTGTCATTCGCAAATATATAATGTAAAACAAACAAACAAACAAAAATTTTTGCAGGTCACAACCTCAAAAATCTTGATAGTCTCTGTGTTTGCTGAGACCATGTGAACAGCCGCAACAAAAGCCTGAACTTCCTCAGCCACATTCATCTCATCAGCTATGAATTTCTCCTTGATGAACTTTAGAGCAGCAGGAGTTGCAGTTGCAGGGATGGCATCCAAGAACCAGCGTCTGAGGGATGAAAATGGAATGGGTCAAGAAGCTCATCTAGTTTCAGTATTTAAAAACATGTTCAAATGTTCAGTCACTGAAATCCACCTGTGAACTGGCATCTTTTTGAACCGGTTCCAGTACAATTCCAGGTCTTCATAGTGAGCTACACGGAGGAGTTGGATCATTTCCAAAAACTTCAAAGGCGCATGCTCACTGACATACTCAGCATTGTGGGTAGCCAGGTGGTTCACAATATCAACAGTCTAAAACCACAGGATAGAAATGGTGCTGTTTATTGAGGACAGGTTACACAAATTCAGTGTTATTTTTTTAAGGCAGTCTAAAATCCTACCTGGGCCCGATGATCGGTGATCTTGATAAGCTGAAGCGGTGTCTGAGGAAGTTCAGAGGAGAACTCATATTCTAGAGATCCACGATCATGGTACTCGGCCTTAATGGCTGGAATAGGAGCTTTCTCAATCTCAAGGAACACCAAGGACTGCCTTTGAAGAGAAGCAAACAAAGGTGAAGTTGCACCTTCTTTAAACCATTATATTAGCACATTTATAAGTTTAAGCTTACTTGGTCTTCATCTCAACAGCTCCATTGTCCTCAGAGAAAGGTAAAAACTGGATCAACTCATTGACCTCTGCCTTCAGGATCATCACACCATTAGAAACTGGCTTCAAGACGTAACTGAATGTTGTGGTGCCTCTCAGGTTTTTGAATTCCTGTGAGTAAAGATCCCATATTCAGGCAATGTTCTGGTTTCAGGATTGTATGTTTGACATCTGATAGGTTTGAACTTACCCGATGGTGCTTATGTTCCTCAGTGTATGCCAACCCCATGTCTTTCATGATCCATTCATGACAGTTGTTCATGTCCCTGGTCTTTGTCAGAAGGATGTTTTCAATTCGTGCATCTTCACTGATGGTATAGAGTGTCTTGCACACACCCTGAGTACTGGTCTGTAGAGCATAGCGGCAGTTTAGCTGGAAGTTTGAACTACTTGTAATGGATTTGCAACACAAAGGCTACAGAAGGGTTTGTGACAAACCTCCTGCAGATCATAGACTTTATGGGTCTTCTTGATGTTTAGCTGCAGGATATTCAGAATGCCTCTGTGAATGTTCATCACAAAAGTTGAGATTTCCTCAGGAGCATGAAGGTTTCCCACAATGCCGTTGTTATATTCAAACTTGATGGGCATTGCAAGCTGAGGTGCCAGAGCTGCCTTCAGCTTGGTTGCAGGCACTGCTGGATCCTTGGGCCAATAACCGCTGTACTCATAGAGCTCAGGTTCCACAAGCTATAATTTAATAGTAGTATAATATGAATTAATAAAACAGACTTGCAGTCTTTGTCTCAGAAGTAACATTTTCTCTGCTGCGCATGGGTTTTATCTTTACCTTCATAATATACGTATCATGGTCTTCGGCACTGAGGAGAACTTTGGTGATGATTTTGACTCCAGCTCTCGCCAAACCTTCCTCATGGAGTCCACCCAGGATGAATGCTTCATACTTGTAGATATAGGTGTTACCGGCAGTAAACTCAGGGGCTGTAAGCACAAGATATAACAGTTAAAATAGTTAAGACACTTGTAATAATATTTAAACCATCAATGTTGAAATGTGAAACAATCTGCCAATTCAATTCACCATTTTACTTTTGGCTGCTTTTAATGGTAAAAATAAATAGTCTTAACTGTCCTTTAAGATAACAATCAAGTGTTGAACTTACCAAAGTCAGTGCTTTGCACGGCTAAAAATAAAACAAATATACATATATATATTAATCCACCATGTAAATCGTGAATAATCAAAATATATTTTATCTTATTTAAATTTTTTGTCCTTCTAAAAAATACATTAGGGGAAACAACCAATTCAAGAAAATCTCCATGACTTATCTACCATGTTGTATCGTCTACATTATGCCAGAGACATGCCTTACTACTATGGCCAAACCTAAAAGTGTAAAAAAAAAACCCTTTAAATCTATTTAATAAAAGAACTAAGTTTTGTTAAAATAAATTTACGCTGATTGTATATATGGAAACTGTACTCAAATAAATAACTAATAAAGGTTTGTCTGGTTATTTTCACTACCTAATACAGATTTTTAAATATAATTCTCAGTAATTTAGTATAACATAACACAAACAAAAAAAAGTATTGTTATTAGAAATAATAAATAATCAGTTCTTGTAATGAAGTAAATTTTAGTTTCATACATTTAATTCTAATGAAAGATCAGCATTTTGGGAAACTCCATAAATAGTAAAAAAAAAACAGAAGAAAACTTATAATGCGAATTAAAACAAATACAGAATTCAACCTACCCACGAAGGCCAGAGCCAGGGCAAGCACAACCGCTTTCATGGCTGATGAGGTTGTGACTGTCTGTATGGACAAGCTGCCTTTTAAAGGAAATCTCTGTGCTGACAAAAGCAAGGTATTATGTAACATATGCAAAACGTGGACTCTTGTGTTTTTTACTTTTTGCACCTAATTTGATAGATAACTTATTTATCTTTTAGACGGAAATGCATTTTGGATTGGTTTGGTCAACAACAATCAAAAGATGCCAAGTTAGGGTCACCTGACCTTGTTCTTCAATGCATGTCATGCTTTGAGTATCATGTTCCAAAATGTTTGTCCAGCTTCATGATGCAGTAACTCCTTCTTCAGTTAAAAATTACTTCATTCTGATTAAAAAAAAAAAATGCAACAGTCATTTTTATTATTATTTTTTCATAAGTAATACCTAAAAAATAATAAAATTCGAATTTAATACATTTTGTGTAAGACAGGATTCAATCCCAATTTAAAATTCTTAAATGTACAACTATTTTTTAAAATCCAAAACGTACACTTTTTGATTGCATTAGGTACAGCATTTGATTAAAAAGGATTTTAATAACAGCAAAACTTTTATTTACATTTTATATATTCTAACACATTTACACAACTGTTGAAATATTTAGGCTGGCCAGATAAAAAATAAAAATAAAAAAGACCTAAACTAAGAATGCTTTGACAGGAACTCTGGCTCATATTCACCTGTTTTCATTTAATTTCATTTAATCCCAGGCTACCTCAGATTAAATGTGATGGTGAGATGAAGACGTTTTAGGTGTGGGCAAAATGTAAGGAAGAATTCTTTCACAAATATAAAGGCTTTGTTGTCCATTACCAATAAAAAGTAAATGAACATCAGATTGGTATATCATGTAAACACTCCTCCAGTTTTTTCAGGTTGCACTTGCTCAAAGTTATTTTAAATAATTTGACAAATAGATAGTTCAAAGCTTCTTGACGAACTAACCACAGATCGGTTCCTTGTTCTTGACATTAAAGATAGTTCTTACTGATATGTACAATCACGGGCTACTTTATAAGGTACACTTGTTTGATTCTTCTTAACACTAATCAGCCACATGGAAGCAACTCAATGCTTTTAGGCAGATGTGGTAAAAACAACTTTCTGTCATTCGAACAAAGCATCAGAGTGGGGGGAAAAGGATTCGGACTGTGGCATGGTTCTTGGTGACAGATGTGCTGATTTTGAGTATTTTGGAAACTGTTGATCTACTGGGATTTTTACTTACAACTTACAGTTTAAATAAAATGGCTCAAAAATATTCATTGAGCTTTAGTTGTGTGGCCACAACAGCCTTGCTAAAAATAGGAAACTGAAGCTGCAGTTCAAACAAGCTCACCAAAATCGGACAGAAATGGACTAGAAAAACTTTGCTTGGACTAATAAGTCTCAATTCATTGAACTCCAGAGGCCTCCACAGTCACCAGATCTCATTCCCATTGAGCGCCTTTGAAATTTGGAGGAACAGGAGATCAAATTCAGCTGACAAATCTGTAGCAATTTGTGATGCTATCAGGTCAATATGGATTAACATTTCCAAGGAATGTTTCTAACAATTTGTTGAGTCTATGCCACAAAGAATTATTACAGTTCTGGAGGCAAAAGGAGGTTCAACCCAGTATTAGCAAGGTGTATAAAGTGACAAGTGAGTGAATATGTTCTATATTTGGAGTTCTGTTTAGCTCAAAGCAAATTTAGGGACCATTAGACGTCTTCCTGATTAATGGATTCATATCTGCTTGTAATTACTGTATATTAAAGACAATATCAATTTTAACCAAATCCATTTGCATAAATGCAATCCTTTAACTTTCAAGCTATAATGTAAATTGAGAAAAACAGACAATTTAGAAATTAATTTTACTTTATAACATCCTTTTATGCTCTCTTTAAACGTTTGCAGGATTCTGTAATTCATTAAGGCATACTGTTTAATTTATGTAGCTGCTTGGTTTTGTTTTTGCTTTCCTTCTTTATGACTGTGCCTTAGTGAGCTTTGTCAAAAATCTTTGCGCAAACTTGCCATCAATCCAGTTTCAAAGTTCACGGAAAAGGCACCCTGACCGTTGCTGTTTGCTCGTTTTGTTTGTTGTGGTCACTATGACCACTGAAGGTCGGGGTATTTTAACAGGTCTGCTTGGTGTAAGTGAGAGTTTTGCCTGTTTGATGAAAAGGATCCTTTTTCTCATGTATTGACAGGACATGTTTATTCTTTTCAACTTATTTGGTTTCTGACAACGTCACAGAGATGTAGCATACACTTTCCAAGAATGCATATTGAATATGTATCGAAAGCATTATGGGCAGAGTATAAAATGAGTTTATGGTTATTTTTGTTAATTAAAAGCCACTTTTATTGATTCAGTCATTTGTATAAGATAACTCTAAAATATGCATTCTTTACTCTTTTTTTAATCGATATACTCATTTTTATTTTTTAGAAAATGAAAAGACCAGGACCGATTCTAGGATCTGACCTTTAGGGGTGCTTATCCCCAGTACTGGTTCTAGACTTGAGTAATGTGATGGTCATGTAATTTCAGTAATACATTTTTTTCATTGTGTCAGATGAGTATGCTTGTACTCTTTGCACATATACAAACATTTTGTAGCCTACTGAACATCTACAATGCAAATTTCAAATAAATAAAGCAAACAAAACACTGTACACAGTTTCCATTTATAAATATCACTGAAATAATTCTAAATTAATTAATGATGCATTGCCACTCTGCATTTTGCATTGCCCATTGCAAAATGTTGCATTGCAAATTATCATTTGAATAAAGGTGCCGATAATATGAGTCTCACCCATCATTGGTGTCAGAAGCATTTGTAATGTGTGTGTCTGTGTATGTGGGGGACATTGGTGGGGGTCTGGGGTCTCCCCAAGAAAATTTTGATTAGATGTCATTTCCTGCATTCTGGTGTATTTTAACGTGTTGTTAAACATCTATTACCTACACGAAACACTTGATTTTAATGTGTTGTTTAACATCTTCATTTATCTACATATGTAAACACTTGATTCAGTAACTATTTTAGTGACAGATTCCTCATTCAGCTAGTCCATATATGCATCATCCTGTTTTTAAACTCACTCCAGTGGCTAAGAGAATTAAATTAATCTGACACGATTTATCACAAACAATGACTATAGGGATGCACTTAAGGTATGAAATAAATAAAATCAAAGTCTTTAATCACAAACCTGAGTGTCCAGAAGACTCAGGCTGGATAAAACCATTTCGCCGCATCTGTCAGGAGAAAGGGAATCTGTTTGAGGGAAATTTAATTATTTTTTTCATGTTCTCAGGTGTCAAAAAGCCCAGGATTCAACTAAATTTCTCTAGTCTTAAGAGGCTACTCCAGTCACATAGAAACCATGTTTATTCGCATCTGCAGTTATGTTCGTGGCATTCTCAATGAGATATCTGATTTATTTCCGGTAAATGAGCTTTTGCTAATTTTTATTATTACTGATGTTCTTTCATGCAGATATAGCAATACAAGACGCCGAGGAAAAGGCAAGGTCCAGCACAGGGGGAAATGAGCCAGGGATGCAACTAGTTCAGGATGATGGTTTTTATGTTTATGCACACCCAAGCTCCAAAGATTTTGAAATGTCTTTTTTCTTACCATCCTCAACAGCCCCCCAGAAAGGGGATGTGTTTCTATCAAACCAAAGATGGTATTAAAAGAAAGTGGCTTATATACTGTGAGAAAGAAAACTCACTGTACTGCACAGTATGTTTGGCATATACAAAGCCATCTGCAAGTGACAGTTCATTTGCTAAAGGTGGAATGGAAGCATGTACATGGTAAATGGACTGTACTTGTATAGGGCCTTTCGATCTGATCAAGATACTCAAAGCGCTTTAAACTACAACCTGTGCCCTCATTTACCAATTTACAAGGCACTCTACTATATCTTTACAAAGAATAATCAGTGCTTTATCACATTCATACACCGATGGGACACACAATTCGAGGCAATGAGGGGTTCAATGTCTTGCTCAGGGACACTTCTGCATGTGACTGCTGTGGAATCGAACCCCAACTCTTGCATTGGAGGATGACTGCTCTAACCACTCAGCCACAGCCGCACATACTGTAGGATTTAAGAA
>NC_056500.1:15247462-15250488 GCF_014905685.2 Nematolebias whitei
TATATATATATATATATATATATATATATATATATATATATATATAATACAGCAGCAGTCACCTTGGATACAGTGAGTTTCACCCTCCAATTTAGTTTGGCAATCACACAAGCATGTATAAACACACACACCTGCAACGGCACAAACACACTGAAGCACAAAGATGTGCTCCAACTTAAATAAACTCCTCTCCACTTCACATACACCCAAAAACCCACAGCACTACTGAGAAGCTTTACTCAATGTCTGCTTCAATGTCCAACCTCAGCGTTGCGCAGAGCTCATGAAATCTGGCTGTCATGCCTCGGCTTGACAAGTATCCTTGACAAAGCAAATCCCAATCTATATGCAGCTTGGCAGGCAGAGACCTTGTGAAATGCTAATGCTGGGGACACTTTAAAGGTTGTTGCCCTCTGTGGTTATTTTTTTTTTCTTCTTCTCTCTTCTCAAAGCCTCTCCCTTGTCTTGCCGTTTGACGAGCAGTACTAGAGTGAGCCAGCTGGGGGCGGTGTCTGCACTCGCTCCATCAATCACTCCCTTTCTCTCCCTCTGCTTTCTCTTGTTATTCATTAAAGTGCCTCGGAATAATAAGTCCCTAAGAAACTGGGAACATGTGATGAAGTCGTAGTTAATAATGTATACACCTCCCCTCCCGCCCCTCTATCGCTCACCCCTCCCTCTCGGCACCCCCACCCACCCTTCACCTCCCTCCTGCTTCTCTCTTCCATAACTCTCTCCCCATTCACCCCCTCTTCCACATCACAACCGCGTGCTTCACCACACTCAATGCACCGTGCCCTTGTGGTGAATAGGGGTAAACATACATTAACATATTTACACCTTAAGGCCTCAGCTGAAAAAAATCGTGACAACATTGAGGATGTAAATGGGCTCATTTCAAAGCCTTGAGAATACAACTCCTTTCACACTTTAATGCTGCTCTTAAATTATGTTGTCCTAATGTGTTGGTTAGTCCTGAAGTAACCAGCAGGAATGGGCATCTTGCCTGTTGTGTTTGTCCCATTGAAGCGTTCACACACTCGTATTTACACTCTTGCTGTTGCTAGGTCTTTCTTCGTATCGGTGGAAAAAGGTTTACGTAGGTTCGCCTGAGAGGTCCTTCTCGCTGTGATGCTCTTGGTGACGTAAGGAGGGGTGCATTTGTGAACCCCGTTCCCCCCGTCGATTCCCTTCACACTTCAAGTCTTCAGCAGATCGCATCTGAACTCTTAGCTTCAAACGAAGGAGGTGAAGATCCACGGAAAATCTGCTGAAGCCATCAAGGTGGTTTTCCTTTTTCTTCCCTGGTCTGTAAGAAATCTGCTCTCTGAATATTTCCAGATATCACAGATAATCAGAGTTCAGGCCCTGTGGTTAGCCAAGGCAGACCCAAGAAATGTCCATTCTGTTTGAATCAAAATCCATTCACATTTAGCTGATGAACTTGTTCACTCTGTGTGTGTCCACCGGCCACAGGAAGGCGTTATGAGCCAGGACTAAATGGAGAAGATGCACTTCCATTGGCACAAATGGGGAAACAATGGGGACGTCATTGTTCTGCATTGGCGGCTTCAATTATTGAAGGATGAGAATCAATACCATAGCTTTCGAGTATTTTAAAAAAAAAAGAAGCTGAGTAATGCATAGAGCTCTTGATACAGTCACGGGAAACGGTGGATATTACTGTGTACACTGTGGAAAACAGCAGGCTCAGGAGAATCCAGATGGATTTAAATCAATTTGGGTCAGCCTGTCTTACTATAAGGAGTTTTTTTTTAAAAAACTTATGGTCAAAAAGATTGAATCTTAAAAAGTCACTCTTACTCCCACACACACACTTCTCTCTCCCTTTTTTCCATTATTTGCCGTAAAAAAAAAAAAAAAAAAAAAAAATGTTGACATAGATTACTTCAAAAAAATTGACTGTATTCTTCATGGTTCTTTCTCATTCTCCATTTTTTTTTTGTCTCCCTCTCTCATAAGCTCCAGATGCAAATGTGACTGTGTGTCTTCCCTATAAATAGCAGTTGCCAGAGGGTTTCTTCCAGGAGTCAACCACACTTTCTCTAACATACCAAAAAATATCCAGGGGAGGGGTAGAGTGTGAGCGCAACACTGAGGCATTTCAGCCATTCTCACACTTGGTAAGAATACTCTATCAGCATAGAAATAAGGCGAGAAGAAAGAAAAAAAAAAGTTTTGAGTGATTCGTCAGCACCATCTGGAGCAAGATTCTGATTGGACGTCCGCTAACGGTGTTCTGCAGTGGTTGGTTACTGCAATGTGCCCCAGTTTGGTGCATATATTTTCCTCCTGCAGTTGGAGATTTGAGTTTAATGAATCACACAACTGTCCATCCTGTTAATAATAAGATGTGTATAATTAACCTTTAAATATTAGTTGTGTACTGAAGCGTTACTGCTGAAAAAAAAGTTAATGACTCCCTAATGGCTTTTAAAAATAGTCCCACTTTGAGAATTATGAGTATTGCGCTTTTAGTGTGGCTGCAAATAATTTGAATATTTATTTTAAGTAAAATTTTATTAGCTTAATTTGCTGCACATAAAACCTCAGTTTTAGTTTTTGTATTATATTGTATATTGTGTTCTCTACAGTTTACGGACTGAGTTTCAGAGGGTTTTCAGTCGACGTCAGGCTAATGCTGCTGCAGCAGAGCCTTCCCGGTTGAATACATAATGGAAAGGTGTCATGAGGAAGAAAGTAAATCAAAACCTGAGACTGCATCACTGTGATCAAAAGATTAATGCAGATGGTTCATTTCCTTTGACCATGTTTTATTCACAAAGGTTTAAAAATGTAACAAAACCAAATAGGTGCTGGGTAAAAATAGAAAAAAGAAATAAACCTCAATTTGGAATTTGTCTTAAATTTACCAGAAGGTCGTGCAACTCTGGTTATGATAGACATTATTTAAAAGATAACACATAAAAATAATTTTCAACAAAAATAAAATAAAATTGTGTCTTATTTTCCCAAGTAAATACAATTTATCACACATAAGATAA
>NC_056500.1:15250588-15254663 GCF_014905685.2 Nematolebias whitei
TCCGATCTCCGAGACAGTGGGTTGTTATAAGATTAGTGGTCCAATTGTGTTTTTGTTTTTTTTTGATTGTTGAATTTGACCACTAATACCAATATAATATGTATATACATTTTAAATATATTTTTGGTCATGTTAACCAAATGTTCTAATAAAAAAAAAACATAAATACAATTGGACCACTAATCTTATAATATTAGCAGAATTAAAGCATTGTTATTTTTTTAACATATGCTTTTAAAGCCAGTACCATTACAGTTTTAGTATTTACATTGGACAAAATACGTACATTATTTTTTATCTTTCATTTAACCTTTTTTTCCACTTTTACTTATTTTTAAACTTTCAGGCATTTGTAACGATTACACAAAATATATATTATTTATGTATATATTATATTCTCTAATTAGCCATATTTTTTTGACTGCATTCAAGAGCAATAAAAATAAATAAATATAAGAATTGGTTTTTCAGTTAAAAGTTGCTGATAAAGGTGCAGGTTTTTGGTTTTCTGACAAACGGAATAGACCAAAGTGAGAAGTGGCAGAAATCCTAGCTCTCACTCTTTCTCGTTCTTTTAGAGTTCGTTTCAGGGACACAGCACTCAAACTTTGTGCAGTAAAGCAAGCACCACACACACACACACACACACACACGCACACACACACACACATGCACACACACACACACACACACACACTGCCTCTCTGTCCTCATTAGGAAGGCTGCATTGTTTCACAACTGATTGTGAGCACTGCACAATGATCTTGATGAAGTCTTTATTTTCCATCCCAGCTCACTAATCAATTTCATATTCTCTCCTTCCCACATGTCGCACAGCCCCCACCTGGTCTCTCCCCCTAAAAGCCTGACACTGAGCCAGGAGTGAGACAAACACCCATGGAAATCATTTCAATGAAGACTGCCATCGTATCCGTGGTGCTAGCGCTGTGATAGCAGGCTACGTAGCAATTTAATTAGCAAAGTGAGATAGGGTTATGGAAACTTCACTACGTGAAAATATTTGATTTACTCACAAAGCTTTGCAAAACCAAAAGAAAACATTTCAGAAAACTTCCAATTTTAACTACAACAATATTTAAAAAAAGTCATTTATACTGGCACGCGATTGGGCTCATTCACACATTTAATCCAATATACAGTAAAGCGCAAGAAAAAATGATAATGAGTCACTTACACAGGCTACAACTGAATGAATGCGAACAATAACAAAAAAAGGACCAAAAAATTATTTTGCACTCATAACCAAAAGCCATGCTCAGCCTAAACACTCGCTGTACAGTACGATCTAAACAATCGGCTGCCCCTTCTTACTTTAATGTATTCACTTCAACCAACCTGAATTGCATTCCCTGTGAATGATATCACTGCTGATGAAAATGCATGAATGCTCGTTCACAGGCCCAGCCTCTCGGCTGTGGCTCTCCCCTGAAGAGACTTTACTCTGGAATTGTTTAAATCTCCCACTCTCTCCCTGTCGACTGTTCCCACAACACGGCACAGGCATGAGAGCCGTGTTGCAGAGGAGTCAAGCCGCTTGAGTCCTGAGACAATGGCCTCTAATCCACTGGTGTTTTCAAAGCAAGATGAAGGGGCAATGGTGTGCAGGCAAGTGGAGATTTTAGTGGAGCGGCTAAGCTATGGTAAAATATTTGGGCCCAGTAAGGCAGGGATTTTGCCTTCGATACTATACGCTCCGCTCCACTTGTCGCCATTTTTGGGGTGTGTGAATATATGGATGACATGGAAAACTGCGAGATTGAGCTTGAGTTCATTTTTTTCTCTCTCTTTCCTCGAGGGGGATAATTTAGGATTTATTTTTTTGTTGTGGTTGCAAAAACAGAATTTGGACGCTGAAAAATAAATAAAATTGTTGGTCCACGCTAAACAAGCGACTTCTCTAATGTGAAATAACAAAAAGCATTTCTAAACTGCCTTTCTGTGCACATATTGTAAAAATATGAACTTGTGCATGTACATGTAACAAAACTCTAATTGTGTGAGTCTCTGTATATTAAAAACAATCAAAATTAAAATAAAATAAAAAACAAAGGAATACTGTTTTTGTAAAGCCTTTCTTGGTTTCTCTTGTTTCTGCAAGGAGACTAACCTAAACTGATATCTAAATCCATGTTGTCCACAGAGGCTGCTGTGTTCTTGCTGCCTGCCATTTGCAGCCCTCTGAAGCTCCATTAGTTGGCTTGGTGAGCTCCAGCTATGATACCTCACGGGACAACAAATAACAGCTCCGCTGAAGGCTCTTTGAGAGTGACCGATCGTACATTTGTTGGAAAGAGCCTGCAGCTGAGGAAGAATTCCTCTGTGATTGTCTGGATACATTGAGGCTAAGGCTTATTCTTCCCTTTCTTGACTTCTGTGTCATATTTGCAAGTGATGAAAATGAGATTGTGAACTCCAAAGGATATTTCTGTTGCCGAGTGGGAGATATGTATCTCTGTGGGTCTGTTTGCTTTTTTTTTCCACTGGCAGGAATATTAACAGGAATCCAACATTTAGTGCTCTGGTAACCCCAGTGATTAGGACCTGCTGACAGTTGAAGGTAAAGTTTATTGTTACTCAGGGACCCAGGGTGCGCGGCCATATTAAAAACGGGCTCCGCATGCAGCGCTCGCCGTGAAAGCAGACACAAGGAACGAGGCGAGATCAAAGGGCTGCCCGCTGAGCATCTCCCCACTACAGTGATACTGTTCAGATGAAGAATGTGTGTTTGTGGGAGTGTATGCTGCTGGAGAAATGTGTTCTGGTTACATTTTGATGATACAAAAGGAGAAAATGTGTGCACGTTTAATAAAGGAGTATAAAGGAAGTGAAATTTTACAGCCCCTTAAGTCAGATTTTTTCTTTTTATTAAAGACGTCTAAAATCTTTCAATAAATACACACAACATCGTAATACGAAATACGTTTGAAAATCACTTTTACCTTGTTAGTACATGGTAAAATTGTCTGAGCTTGCACAAAATGTATTTTTTTTCTAGTAGTTTGAGGACACAACAAACCACATGTTGCAATTTCACATAAAATCATAATAAATACATGCACTGCACATCCCCCCACAGCCCACTCCCTTCATTTGGTGCTCACTGTCCAATCAAAAGCCCAGGTGTGCAGATAAAACTGCCACTCCACCTGCAGGCAGCCTAAGGCATGTCATTAGTAGAAAAAAATTTGATGCCCCACAAAAGTGCTTGGAACTATCAAGTGCAGTAAAAGTGAGAAGTCATCAGTTTTCCCCAAAAAAATTCAGCATGTCCTTGGCTCGAACGCTTTAGAGACAGAAAGAGGGGAGAGACACAGAGGCCCTGTAGGATTAGGCCTTTAGGTGTCACTGTACTTTCAAAAATCTGTCTTGCCCCCACACACATAAAACACACTCACACACACATGCTCTCTGCTAAAATGGTGTCACGTCGGGGCATCTATTGTTCAAGAACGCTGGGTTCGGCTTTCAGCCAGTTGTGGCGACACATTGAGGGCCATGTGCTACACTTAAGTTCCTGTCTCCAGGGATGGATGATTAATGGGCGAAGCAACAACTTTAGAGCTGTTCACAAAATCAAATTCCTCTCCGAGACGTCAATCTGAGCTTGAACTTTGACTACCATCATGTGTTCCTGCCTCGGCCCACATGCTGAGCTCTCCTTTTGAATGACTTCAAACTTTTAGAAAAAAAAAACAAAACAAAAAACAGTCTCACACTAACCAGAAAACTGAAAGCAAAGGTGAGCAAGAGACACATTATACTGTTTACATCTGATAAACCTTATAATTATTTTCTCAAAGGGTAAAAATACCCTCTGAAATTCTGAGGAAAAAATGGGAAAAAATAAAAATAAAACGAGTTTGTTCTTTTCTTACATTACGCATGCAACATTGCAAAAAGCACAGTTGTGCCATAAATACATCCATATGCTCTCCGTTTGTGGTTGTGCACGTTTCTATTCAAGGAAAAACATGCGGTTTCATGCTGAAAGACTTACTATTCAGAAAATAACCTTTGTAGATGAGAAGATTTGAACCAGTACCCCCCCCCCCCC
>NC_056500.1:15254763-15260077 GCF_014905685.2 Nematolebias whitei
ACACACACACACACACAATGCAATTCAACAAGATTAACACTTAAAAATAATTATTTGTGGCTCAAAATTATAGCAAAGGTGTGTCTCAGTTGGTAAATGCACTTTAACTGTAAAATCAGCTGCATTTCAAAAGCTGCTGCGGGAGCTCATAGAGGGATGACTCGCTGTGCATTTCTTTGAAATTTAACCAGATAACCACCTAAGAACAATTAGTTGTTTGCTCGACATTATAGTAGAGGTGTGTATCAGTTGAATTTTTCCTTAATAAATGCAATTTAATGGTCAAATCAGCTGCATTTCACCTGGGCGGAGCGGCGAGATGCAGCTGATTTGACGTTTGCTCCAGGAGTTCCGGAGTGAGACGAAGGTGCCTTGGTAAGGCAAGCCAAGTGTCTCGTTAATAGCCACTTTTACCTATTAATGAGACACTTGGCTTGCCATATCAGTCGAGGGTCCTCTAGTGGCTGAAAATGGTAGTGTTCAATATTTTCCATGTCAGAATGAATGAAATCGTCAGATCTCAGCCAAAAATTGAATTATAAATATGGGGAAAAAACATAAATACATCGCTTCGCTGTATAAGTCCTAGGCATGCTAATTTTTGCAAAAAACTGCTACTTATACAGCAAAAATTATGGTACCTGAACAGCAACATTATTTCTGAAGACACTTCACTGTATTAAATGACCATTTGTTTCAAAACTCTAAAAATAAAACTCCAACACCCCAGTGTTTGATAGGCAATTATTTTATAATGTGAAATATAAACAAATACAATACAATATTACGTTGATTGACAGGTAAAATGAGTAATACTGTGCAATGTTCTACTGGGGCAATTATGAACCATGAAATGTTTTTTTAAAGTTTACCTTAACTCTGTGCATGGAAACTGCATTTTTTGGTAGCAGCCAGTAGGACATCAACAGGCCTCCACGTTCACACTGCTGGTCTTAATGCTCAGTTCCATTTTTTTGCTCAGATCCTCTCCTTTTGTGTGGTCATTCACATCATTATTCATATGCGACCTCCATCACACTCCAGTGTGAGCTGTTCTGAAGTGATCCCCATGCACAGAAGAGAATGTGATGTCATGCGCAACACACTGCATTTAAGGAAGATGCTACACATGCTAGCATGTGTTATTCTGAAGTTGTTGTGCGATCAAAAATGTTTAAATTATCTGACAGGCTTGCTTGCTCCAGTGTTTACATTTATTTGTGCCGCTTGACAGCTCCTTCAGCGCAGCATTGTATTTTTGGAACAGAAGTGAAAGAAGAAACAAACTCAAGTATTTCAAAGTTCATGCTCAATAATCCAGGTAAAAATTCCAACAGTTACTGGTAAATCCTGATGAAGTTCTTTGGATGAAGGATGAAATGTTTCAACAAAATAAGAAACTGTCCACAGTACCTCACTGAACTTTGTTGGAAACTCTATTCTTGTTGGTGTTGATATGGTCCAAAAGTGTGGATTCTCAGCCATCCAGGACACGAGCAATTAAACAAACAAAGACAAAGCAATTAAACTTCTGTTCTGTAACTGAAGACATGCAGCGTTTCAAAATTTGAACTGCACAAGGTCAGTATCATTATTATTAATACGAGACTGATCCGCTTACTCCGATTACTCCAGCCTCATGTAAAACCTGGATGAAATGCGACATGTTCGTTCAGGCCACAGTCGCTTTGAAAAACATCTGATCAAATTCAGTAACACATATAAAACAAAACGATCTAGATCAGATTTGAAAGAATTGAATTTCTCACGTTCAGACTGTCATGAAAAAATCTACATGGGTCACACAGAGGCAAAAGAATTGGATTTGGGCCGCTTTTTGCCTCTGGTGTGAACGTTCAGCCTCAGAACCTGAGTTCAAACAGTCTGAGCCATTCCCCTTGACCTCCAAAAATAACCAGTTGATGGAATCTGATGGAGTTTGTGGGGATAAAAACCTAGTTTACAAAGTCAGGTTTTCAAAAAGAAACTTTGAAAAGAATTTGTGCTAAAATTAAACATGTAATTTCTGATTCACAATAGGATTGCTATCAATAGTCCCATCATTATTTGCTCCATATATCTCACAACGTTGGTCCGCCATGTTGCAGACCCACAAACTTCAACTCCACTCCTTTCCTCATTGTTAAAGTCAGCTGCCTGACTTTACAGCCTATCTAGTTTATTATTCCCAGGTTCCTTTATGAGTACTTCTATGTATCTGCTTTGTTAAATAGCTAACACTGAGCTGCTGCCATGACCAACATCAAACTTTTTGCTTTATTGTTGTGATCTTAGCTCCAGACCATTTAGTCACATTTTATGAACATTCAAAAACAATATTTCCGGATCAGTTTCTGTTTAAATACACCACGAGCACAGCAGAATGTGTCTGTGAGTGAGTCTTGTCTGAGATATGATAGACCTGATGTGACTTTAAAACCACAGAGCACATTTACGCCAGCTCTGTCATCCTCACCGCTGGGTGTAATGTCATCTGAACATTGGTAAGTAGCTTATTGTATCTCTCGCTGTTAATTATTTATTTTTTTAACAGGTTAATTCTTCAAACTACTGGGAATTACACGTGCATATACACTAAAGAGGATAACAGAGCTTTAAATGGACAGGCCTCTCAATAAATTACTGAAATGCTGATCCCTTATTCTCCAGCCTGCACCCTTCGGTCTTCAGCGCGGAACCTCCTAAAGGTCCCCAAGTCCCAGTTTAAAACTCGGGGTGACCTATCCTTTCAGGCCGTAGCCCCCAGACTGTGGAACGCCCTGCCCCTGTCTCTTCGTGTGACCGTCTCTGTTCATTCCATTAAAAAGTAGCCCAAGACATTTTTATTCAGATAAGATTTTAGTTAAATGTTTTACTTTCTGTTTCATCAGCTGTTCTTATTGCTTTTGTTTTATTTTAATCCTGTATTTTGCATTTTTGTAAAGCACTTTGTGATTGTATTTATGAAAAGTGCTATGTAAATAAAGTTTACTTACATGTAGAGTCAGTGAGTAATCTTTTATTTATTTATTTTTAATTTACATGGCTAATACTGGTAATATGCTGATCTTAAATTGATCAAACAGTTATAGGTTAAAACATTAAATGTATCACTGTTGTTCATTTTGAGTTTGGTTCTTCATGTGGCTTAACATTTAAAGTTAAAAACCAATATGGTGACTGGACAACAAACTTTAAAATGGTTGCAATATCGCTTATTATTTATTTGTTTGCAAAGTAAAATGGGCTTGAGTGTTTATTTGACTCAGGATCAGCCTGCAGGTACCTATTTCAGCAGTCAACAGTCAGACACACTGAAAATGTTGCCAGTATATCATTGATACATGCATGTAAGCATGTAACTTAACAAAGTTTACATGAAAAGTGCATTACTGGTAAATGTTGTGGTAACAAACAGACAGTCAACTAAATAATCAAAATGCAGTTTGTAAATCAAAGCAGTGGATTAATATCAAGGATTAATTAATTTGGTCTCTATGTTCAAAAACAGCTTTTTGTCTTTGTTTTTAGTATTTAAATCATAACTTTGTTCTGTGACCTTCTTCCTTAAAGGATAACTAAGTCAGGGTAAACTGTATGATGACTTCTTAGAATAAATTATGTATTTGTCAGTAAATCAGTCAAGAAGATGAAAGTATCAAAGTAATGTGCAAAGTCAATGTTTAGAAAATACAGTTGTGCAGATAAAGTATTATTTAAAATCACCAGTTTGGAGCAGTTTATTTAAAATTTGAATGCTTATTAATTTAGTTCTTATTTGCAGCATCCATAGCTGTGTCAATATTTTTTTCTTAGAATCAATATAAAGTTAATTATTTTAGTATCATCAAACCTATCACAGATACCCCTTCCCACATTGTACTTGGCCCAACGGATCTCTTGCTGACACTGGTGGTTCCAGGACACTCCAGGACACTCCAGGACACTCCAGGTCACTCCAGGACACCCAGCTGTTCTTTGTTCAGATGCTTTGGCAGCAAAAAGACTGTTGGAATCACAAAGGTAATCTTTACTGGCTGAATATCATACCTGGGAAATACAGATGAATGTAAGTTATTAAACACAGCAGGAAGCTGTGAAATGCTGTCACCAGTGCTAATTAAGGAGCTTTAATTATTTTCTTTGATCCCCTTTCTTTCCACATAAAGCCAAGACTGAAGGTAACAGTGCCAATGAATGTTTGCCACCTACAATAAAGCAACACTGCTGCCAAAACTAACACAAGAAAATACACTGAATAGTTTTCACAGTCAGTTGAGCCTTGCTGACACTGGGCACAACTGTCCCATTTTGAAGTGGCAATCCATTTTGACTAAGTGATGTCATGCAGCCTGTCACGTTAGTCTGCGTGAAGCAGCGGGCCTATTCCTCATCTCAGCTGCTGCTCGCTCATGGTGGGGGACAAATGACATTTTTTTTTCATTTGGAAAGGAATAAAGGGTCCAGAAAGTGAGCTGGCAACAAAGAAAGAAACTGAGCCTAAGAGCCACGCTGAACCTAGGACATTAGCCAGACTTTTACTTTTTTGTTGTTGTTTTGTATTTAGTAACATTTAAAGGGCTACACAGACATGACTATTTTGGTTCTTGTAGTCTCAATGCGGCCAAGTGCTTTTTTCAACTGGGCATTCATTTCCACCAGACACCACAAAAACTCCCACAGTGACCTCGGCCGGGGAATATAAAGCCCCTTAGCCCATTTTAGCTGCTATGGTCACATATCTGTTCTGACTGTTCCAATTTTCATGACTTGCAGAAGCAAATCCTTATGCCGGAGACAGCTCCATTATTAGCGTGCCTCGCACAGGACTCAGTGGCAGGATATTGCACAGAGAAGTATATAACAGCTGAGCAATCGGAGTTGGGCAGCTGGGCATGCAGGTATTGTAATTTTAATTCCCTTCTCAGTTCCCATGTACAGTGGGCTGTTGTTCTTCTCAAATGAGTCTCAAGTAAAATGTCATTTAAAAAGGCTGGGGTTATGAGCAAACAGAAAAAAAGTGGGTGATGTGATTTCACTAAAATATTCTGCTCTGAGAAGAAAGCACTCGCTTGTTCCCATTATGCAATGGTTTTCTTTATTTCTTTTTTAGTTATTTTTCCCACAGTACTTTTGATTATTTCACTTATTACTAGTAGGAATTAAATAATAATAAAAAAGCACCAGCTGAATATTTTTAGTGTAACTAAGGTCACATATCTGTCTGTCTGTCTGTCTGTCTGTCTGTCTGTCTGTCTGTCTGTCTGTCTGTCTATCTATCTATCTATCTATCTATCTATCTATCTATCTATCT
>NC_056500.1:15260177-15268302 GCF_014905685.2 Nematolebias whitei
TCTATCTATCTATCTATCTATCTATCTATCTATCTATCTATCTATCTATCTATCTATCTATCTATCTATCTATCTATCTATCTATCTATCTATCTATCTATCTATCTATCTATCTATTTTTCTTTTTTATTTCAATATTGACCATAATCCTTAAGAAGTTGGAAAGAAGCATTACCATAAACTGTCATTTTTTTTTTTTTTTTTTTTTTTACTATCTTAAATACACAATTGCTTCTGCATCCATCATCACATTTATGGAGCAAAATGCCTCCCTGTTATCCTCCATCTAAATGGCCATTAGCTAGACTAACCCAATTAGCGGAACAAGATCTAACACAGCCTTCCATTGTCCTTCCATCACAGGAAACAGTAGAGGTTTGCAGGATTCTGATCAAATGTATGATGATTAATGACTCTGCTCTCGCAGTGTTGACAGGCTATAACGGCTCCAAAAATCAGCCCCACCCTGGCACCACACATGTTCTTCTGTAAAACTGACATTTGAACGAGTAAATTGGGATTTAGGTCCATCTCCTACTACCTATGATTTCCATCCCCTTTTCTAAATGAACAGTAGGGATGAGATGCTGTCAGGCCTTCGTTCCCATCTTGACAATCCAAATCTGTGCATTGGGAATAATGACCTGGCTAAAAATATTAGGAACTTTCCAGCAAACTGCTCAAAAGGTTGTTTTAATTATACGGATGGGCTGTCGATCAGTCACGCTTGATGGTAAGAAGAAACAAATGATGTTATGGTTGGATGAGAAGTTTGCCAAAAGCTTTGTGGGCAATCTACAGTTTATAAGAATGAAAAATGTATCCAAAAGTTGTTGCTGAGACCAGAAATCTGAGGTATGTTGCCTCTGAAATGTCTGACTATGACTGTTGTATTTAACATTGTCCACTGAAACTTGCATAGCCTTGTTATACATGAACTTAAATACGGTATCATTACAAAATTCAAAACTTTATTCCATTTTAAACTAATCCTAAAAATGATATAATGTGTCATGGTATTTTGTAAGGTTGAATATTGTTAAAAATCTCAGCAGTCAAAAACTACCTGACTAATAAAGAGGAACATTTCAGAAGGCAAAAGCACAAGTATTAACAAAAATAAACTGAAAAAGCCCATTGGAAAGAAAAAAAAAGGACACGTTTAAGAGATTATCGAGCTATAAATCTGTGGGCTAGGAATTAAAAAAGTAAAAAAGAAATAACAAACACTAAACGTCATGCTGCTTTGAATGTCTGCCGCCTTTCCCCCACACTGCAGGAGTTCAAAAGAATAATAACTTTGCCCTCACTCATCACCACCCAGAGAAGCGTTAGGGCAGCTCGTAATATTGTTTTTTTCCTTTTTTAATTAGTAACTCTAATCTGATCATCAAGGGCAGTGGAATCCAACACAGCTATAGTACAACTGTGAGCCTGGCTAATAACTGAAGTTACGTCTGCGTCAGAGTTAGAAAACTCACATCTGTCTGATGATACTTTCTGCCATCTACATCAGATTGCATGCTGTGACCCGAAGGCAAAAGGAGCAATAATGGGGAGACATTGTGCAGGAGGGAATGATGAAGTGTGTGCATGCATTCTGGACTCATACTGTCTGTACCTTTGTTTATGTGTTATAGTTTAGCCACTGGGGCAAAAGGCAAAACGGAACCTACAAATCTGGAAGAGTGCATCGTTCGTTTTGTGATTTGAATCCAGGAAGTTGGTTGCACGGATATGCAAATCAAACAGTGGTTTGTGATTATGGATAATGCAACAAACACACACATTGATACAAAAGCTTACTTTAATACAAGCTGGGAGAGGGGGGTGGGGTGGATCTAAAAACTTTAAAGGATAAAACTTCCGGCGACAGAAGGTTGAGATAGCAAGATCAATAGCCAGAAGTAAAGAGGATGGAGGTAAACCAATGGAGTGGTAATGTAAGGCCACTGATAAAGAGCAGATGGAGGGAGCAGGAGGTTGTGATTAGTGCTATATGGGGACCAGGCCTCAGCAGACCAGTGTATAGCAGTGGTTGTCCCTGAGGCAGCAGCACACTTCTCTGCCATGGTACCACCGTCACTGGCCAGAGAATCCCAGCATGCCTCCCTGTTCTTCCGTCTACTGAGCACTGTGCAACACTGAAACCATTTCTCAACATTCTGGCGTAAACAAGACGTCCTGTTGGCATGAAAGCACCCCTGAAGGAATTACACGGCTGGTCTCATCGTTTACATCTCCATGCTGGATGAGTCTGAAATTTACTGTGTGTATTACTCTATGTTGCTGCATTTTTATTACAACATTACCACAGATGTTGCCATTGTTTTACAATAATATGTATTTGGTCTTCATTCTGATTCTTTTTTTCTTCTTATTCTTACTACAACCGCTCAAGCAATGAGTCTCTCCCCTTCTCCTACCCTCCGCCACCAGCAGCTTCAATTCAACCATCACTCAACACAGCACAATTTCAGCCAGAGCCTCAGCCGGCCGAATTAGAGTAACTTGAGCTCCTCCAGATTGTAATCAAAGCGAAAATAATGAGAGCAGGACAAAGACCAGTGCTATTACTCTCGCCTGGCTTAACATTTCTCGTTCTCGGTTTTGTGTCTTTTTTTTTTCTCCATTGCTATTTTTCTGTTTCCTTCTCCTCCCTAAAAGTCCAAAGAAAAACAATCTAGCTGAAAGTGGTGGAAAGAAAGAGAGAAATGAAAAAGGCCACTAGTGGATGAATGAGACAGGGCTACATGGGGAAAGTGTGGGGCAGTGGGTCTGTGTTAATCATGGTTGCTGGCCATTTACAAATGAACCAACCACCTGAGGGGATTTTTCTGAGCGTGCTTAAACAACTAGTGAGTTAAACACAGGCGTCTTACAGCCATCACAGCATAGGTGTCTGCTTGTCTTCATGGGCATGTGAGCATTTGTGACCCAGGCCAACTGACTGATGAGCAGCGGGCCATCAAAATAAGAAGGCATCTGTTCCAGAAAATCCTGGCAGAAGTAAAGAAGGAGAGGGAAATGAACTAATGTAGTCAGAGCCAGGGATGAGACCGGTTTGAGGTTTTCTGATTGTTTCTTCTTTTTTTCTGTAATAAAAAGAAACTAAATGATATGTGACTCCAATTTGTAAGGAAAACATAGGGTCTGCTGCAAATTAGGCATGCCGCTCAACTTCCAACTGACTTGCATGTAAATACAAGTGGTTTGAGGGCTGGAGTGAAAGTGCAAGCAGAGTCAAAACAATCAAAGAAATAAACAAATGAGCCCACAAATAGGTTAGCCTATTTTCCCCATTTTAATGGAAAGCTGGCTTTGATTGTAAGCGCTTTGGATTGTCTCTTGTTCTTTGTGGCAAAGAAAGTGCTGCTAAACTAATTCAAATACTACAAAGAAAACAAATACTTTAACTAAGAACAACCATTGTTGTTAGTGAAATCATTTACACACAAAAATCAATCCCCTACCAATACTCTCATCTATCTGCATTGTGGTATTTTGAACAAAAGCTGGCAAAACATCACATTTACATTCTTCTACTCCCTTTTTCCAGCTTTCTACTGTCTGACAATACAATGGTGTAAGCAAAAAGGCAGCTGCACCAGCAACATAAGAAATTCTGTAAATTTCACACTCTGCTGCCTGCCAAAAATCCCTGGGCCCAGATTTGGTGATTCGGCCTCTCGAGCACCATTCCAAAGCACCCCCACCACCCACTCCACACCTTCCTGTCTGCCACCAGCAGAGGACCTTGCTGCGTTCCAGCTTCTGCAGCACCCAGAAAATATCTTGAAGTCGCCAGCTTCGGGGTCATTTAAAAAATGTTAGAACAAGCTCAGGTCTGCGGCACCGTGCAGTCTTTTACGCTCAGAGAGGCCACGAGGAAACCAATTATGACACAAGACTAAAGCAAAACAGCCGTTTAAAAAAGCAATTAAATTGATGTTCACGCCAGCATGTTGAAATGTTTTATTTATTTATTTAGTGTGAATATTTTTTTAAGTAAATGTGTATGCTCAGATGATTTATTGTTTTACATTACACCAGCCTAGAAACTACAACGGAGCTTTAGGGACACGCTAAAAATAATAAATAAATAAATTACATGGCCATGCTAAGAAAAACAAAAAGCCATAAAATTATGAGAAT
Organism: Nematolebias whitei; assembly: GCF_014905685.2. Classification (NCBI taxonomy): domain Eukaryota; kingdom Metazoa; phylum Chordata; class Actinopteri; order Cyprinodontiformes; family Rivulidae; genus Nematolebias; species Nematolebias whitei. The sequence goes on from NC_056500.1 coordinate 15,264,333, forward strand.
AAAGTCGTATAAGACCTTTTTTTTTTACTGCTGTCGTAATTTTTTTTTCCACGAGTCGGATCAACGATGCGACCTGTCAGTCAATCCAGTAGGCGTGTCAGTAAATGACCAATCCGATGAGTCGTAATATTATCCGAACTCCGAAACAATAAAGGAGAGTTTACTGCATTTTAAGAGTGGTAAAATGAAAATGCTTATTCAACTTTATTGTTATTGATGCTCTTACTCACAACATGATCCAATACTGCTACCTACTGTTGTGTTTTTGTATGCTGCTTCTAGGTTGCGTATACGTGACGTCATTACGTCATGACTTTCGTTTGTGTTTCTGTTTGAAAATGGCGCTCGTGTATGAACAGTTAAAGGTCTTCAATAAATATGCCAGAAAGAGGCTGCCGAGACCCAGCGACTCACTTATAGGAGTATTTAGCTTCGAGTTGGTCATTTGCTGACACACCTACTGGATTGATTGACAGGTCGCGTCATGGATCCAACTCGTGGAAAAAAAAAAAGACAGCTGTAAAAAAGAAAAAAGTCTCGTACGATTTTATTCTTGTAATACTACAACTTTATTCTCGTAATTTTATGACTTTAAATTATTGTTGTTTTTTAGCGTGGCAATGTAAATTTTTTTTCTTAGAGTGACCCTAAAGCTCCGTCGTAAGAAACTACGATGGAGCTTTAGGGCCACGATAAGAAAAAAAAAATAAAGAAGCCATAAAATTACGAGAATAAAGTTGTAGTATTATGAGAATAAAGTCAAAGAAAGTCTTAATATTATGAGAATAATGTCATACGAGTTTTTTTTCCAGCTCTCGTGTTTTTTTCCCCACAAGTCAGATCTATGATACGACCTGTCAATCAGTCTTGTAGGCGTGTCAGTAAATGACCATTCTGAAGCTAAATAAGTCATAATATTATCCAAACTCTGACACAATAAAGCAGGGTTACTGCATTTTAACTGGTAAAATGAAGAATGTTGAGCATCATGCTAAGCTATACTTTGGTATTGGTTTTACAAAAAAGGAGGTACGTAATCTGTTAGTTAGCATATCAGCATCAGACTGTTTCCAGTATCAAGACGGTGAACCTGCTTACTGTAAGGTGGTAGCTCTGATGGGCTGCAGCGCAGTTCTCTGCAGGTAGGGAGCATTTAGCTTCAGATTAGTCATTTGCTGACACACCTACTGGATTGATTGACAGGTGGAGTTGTGGATCCGACTCGTAGAAAAAAATAAAATAAATAAACGAGAGCTGCAAAAAAAAAAAGTCTCGTACGACTTTATTCTTGTAATATTATGGCTTTTAATTAGTTTTTCTTAGTGTGGCCCTAAAGCTTTGTCGTAAGAAACAATGGTAGTTTTGCATAAAGTAGACCCTACACGTTACCATTGAAACTATCATTTTTCTGATGATATCTTTCTACCAAAAAAAAACAACAACAAAAATATTTTTGCCTACAAAACTGGGACCTTCCTTTTAAATTCTGCATTTACTGTAAAGACGACTTGTAGGTTCTTGGAAATATCAGGGGATATTTATGCATTTTGATGTTCCAGAGCCTGGAGGGGGCTGTGAAAATGTATTGATGGGAAAAAGAGGTCATGCACCAAGCAATTTACAGGTCTTTTTTTTTTTTTTTTTCCACATGCAGAAAAAAATTCAAGTGAATCACTCTGCACTGTGGCATGTAGTTTCCCGCTGGCGTCCTTCTCTACATTTTTGGAGTTTATACTTCAGTGGGATAAAGAAAAGAAATATAGAACGTGCATCAAAGCAACTTCAAAATGCATGGAGCAGATTTTAAAATGTTTTGGGTTTGACTGAAAATTAAACAATACAGTATACAATTATTATGAATGTTGTATGAGAAAAAAAATTAGACAAATAAACTAAAAAATCTAATGGAACAAAATTCCCAATTCATTAACTGTGTACATTTGTGTCTGAGTAAAGCTAAACTAAATAAACAGATTTCTTTCAATCAAACTACTTTAAGCTTTTTTTTAATGGTACAATTTACAAGCTCAAGAAAACCACTAAACATAGCCGGCAATGAAGTTTCTTCTAATTTTATAGTTACAAGTGTAGTTCCATTTTTATGTTACATGTTGTGTGGCTTTTTTACAGCGCCTCAGGCTACATGACAAAAATCAAACAACAAAAATGTTGCAATGCTTACGACATGAAGAGTTAAAAAGGAAAGCAAAAAGCATTAAATAAAATAAAATAGCTGAATTCCTCCATAAATATTAGGTTCTGCATTTTTCTTACAAGTGTGAAAACAGAAACGGTTGCATTAGTTTTTGTTTTTTTAAATTAAACACTGTTTAACCATGTTTCTACACACCCTAACTTCTTATTTTCCTGGTCAACTCACAAACACTTCTGGTTTCTTTTGGATGACAGCAGCATTCTGTAAGGGCAGCCACTGGGATTCAATCAGGAGCTGGATTTGTTATGCAGCATCCCAGTAATTAACTGATTGATAATTTCTGGGTTGGTTCCCCTTAATTATGGGTCTGATTGTAATTGAAAATGGTGATCTAGTCTACTGGAAACAACCTACAGGACGTGTATTCCAGATTTTTTTTGTCATGTCTGCCATGGTTATAACAAAATTATGGATACATCTTCTCCTGCCTGGCCCTCTATTTTGATATATGCAGAAAAGGCTAATTAAATTACTGGTAGTATAATAAAAATCAATATACATACAAGTATAGTTATGATTAAACTTTTTTTCATTTTATTAGCAAATGTAAAAAAATATCAGAATAACCTTTAATACGCACTGGGTTTTATAGACAAATAAAGCAGCGAAAAATCAGCATCTTAAAGCATTAAGTTAGTGTGTATAGGCACAGCCAGTGGTGAAGTGACATGGTTTCAAAGGAGCGAGCCACCCTGCTGTCACAGAGCAGGGCTTTAACAAGAAAACATCATGTTCCTTTCTCTCACATTTAAACACGTAACCACGTTTTTAAAGGGCAATTTTTATTTAGCACAGACTGCACAGAAACATGCACGTCCTGTAAGTTTGCATGCTGTTTTAAACTCAGTGGGCTTGGTTAAAACCTAAATATTCATTAAATCAATTTAATAGCCTAATACTTTTTGTCATAAATAGTATTGAATAATGTCCAATTATGTTAAGTATGATTTTTTAAAATGATTAATAAACACAGACAAACAAAATAAATAAATACATATGCATCCGGAGTGGGTGTTCTATTGTATACAACATTATTATTATTATTATTATTATTATTATTATTATTGTTCATTGTGTTTAAATATGAACATGGCTGTTAATAAGCTATAACACTTTGAAATAGACACAGACTGCTTTTTTGTTCAAATAAATTTACCGTCCGCATTTAAACAAACAGCAAAAATATTTATTATTTAAAACTTTTGTGTATGCAGGAAGTATTATGAACTCATATCACCAAAAGAACTCAGGCCTTGTAGTAAATTATGTTTGTGAAGAAATCTCACATATTCCAACCAGAGTCACAGTTGCAAACGAAGCCACTGTTTTCAGTAAAGGTTATTTTAGTCCCTTTCTTGCCTCTTTTTAACATCCTTTTTATCTGTTTTTAATATACCAAAGCTCCTCTTGACTGCTGTCAAGATATTACTGGTTAGCTAACACAGCATTGCCCTGTATACTGTGTATTTTGCAAGCAAATATTTAATGTCACAAATAGTTTTAGCATCACATATTGTAGTTTATGTTTGTCCTGTTAGAGTAAATTAGTGGTGATGAAACATTTTTAGCAGCATATGTTGCATGTGACAGTGCAGCATTATAGCATTTGCTGCTGTACGTACATTTATTTTCTTCTTTCGGCTGCTCCCTTCTTCAGGGGTCGCCACAGCAACTAAGTCGCACGAAGACTTGGCAATTGTTTTTACACTGGATGCCCTTCCTGACACAACCACAGACCACCGAGCTACCACAGCT
>NC_056500.1:15268402-15272867 GCF_014905685.2 Nematolebias whitei
TAATTGTCTACTGTTGTACTGATAAATATCTCCTGGAGGGTAAACTATATCTTGGCTGCAAGAATCAAGCTGAGAAACCTTCGTTTTCTACAACTGATAATTGTTGGTCATGAATTATGATGAGTATATCAACTTCTCGTAAACATTCGAGCTCCGGGGCTTCAGCAATGTTTTCTTCTTGTTCAATCCAAAGCAAGCAGCCTGATTTCGGTCAGCTGCACTCAGTCTGTCCCTCCAAAGAGACGGGCAGATTGAGCGGGGCAGATTTGACGCAGCTGGATGGAGTCGAGTTGCCTCTTTCAGGTTGAGCAAAGAGTAGCGCCCCACTGAAGCCCTAGAGCTCGAATGTCCAACGTAAAACTAACTTTACCGTGGTTTAATGTGGTGCTATGGCTCTGCAGACATTGAATGTTGCTGTCTTGTTTTGTGGTGTTTCTAGTGTAAAATACTTCCACACAGCGGACATGTTTAGATGAAAAGTTTGTTAGCTGTTAGCCACAGTGCTGCTAACTCAGCCCTCAGGTTGTAGCTGGCTGCAAACTATGAAATGGATTTCCTGAATGTGAGCCGGGTCTTTTTACTTTGGGCTCATGAGACACGCCTCCGTTCAGGAAATCCATTCCATAGTTTGAAGCCAACATGCATCATGGATCGGAAATATCGGCAGGTTGGAGCAGAAAAATCGGATACGTATATTATGCTGGTATCGGAGGCCGATACCGATACTGGATCGGATCGGCTCGGCCCCATCCGTACTTTTTATCTTGGCCTCATTTCCTTTTTAGGAGTAAATTGTTTTTAAAGCAGTTTAACTCATTTTAATGAATTCTGCTTTGACTCAGAACCACGAAACAACCAAAAGATTATATCAGAGGGGAATTCTGCATAATATTGTAAACATGCTTGTCTCCAGTTTAACAAGCAAAACAAGACAGCTTTGTGTATCAGTATGTCTTATCCATTTTGGTGACCGTTAATATTATTATGCTGTCTTGAACATTCATGAAGATGAATGAAAGACATTTCAAATTCTGGTCATTTTATTATTAATCTTCAAGGACAGAGAAGGAGGCTAACAAAATTGAAGTAAGACAAGCAGATAGTGGGAGGTGGAAAGGAAATATAGGCTCTGTTTTATTTCATTCTGGTCCATTTCACAAACATCCACATTTGAGATGTCAGGTGAAGCATTAGTTCTGTAGACACATGGGATCGTAAAAAGATGGGCAGGGTGGTGAAAAGCCATTGTCATCAACAGCAGAATTTAGGCTGAGTGCTCCGTCAGTGCTCAGTACACTGGAGAGGTGAAGTGAGGGTGATGCTATATGTATTTGATTGTTAGTACACTGCCAGATAGGAGCAGTTGTTCCATCCATTGTCGTAATGTGGTACGTTTCTGTCAAGCTTTTACCAAGAACATGCTATCATTATGCTGTCACTGCTTCTCCTTTAGTTTTGGAAACCTTTGATGCAATTTAAAATCCAATTGTTACCATGGTAATGTTGGGGTTTTACTTTTTCTCATGTGCACTGTGAAAAGCAGGTGTATGACAAGAACCCAAGGTGACAGTGTCTAAAATTTGTTGAAATGATTCAAACACTGCCAGCTCCTGATATGCAAGGTCAGAGCCTTTCTATTCTCATTACAAACAACAATTTTTTTAAAATAAACTTCAAAAAGGTGCCAGTTCCAGAAAAGGAATACACACTTAAACACTTAAAATCAAAATAATGTCATGTTTCACTTGCAAGATATTACATCAAGAATTGAATTAAAAAATAAAATTCATTTGCATCATATTTTTGCCATTCCCCCCCCCCCCCCCCCCTGAAAGTATATAGTTTGAACAATGTTCCTGTTTCATTGATTCATCAAGTTCACACCCTTGAAGACTGAGCACAATGAATCATCTCATAGATTCTGACTACTGAGATAAATGACCAGGTTCAAAGGTCACTGATTGTGAGAAGGACGTATGAGGATGAAATTGCAAGGGTAGTGAAACACAAGGAACACTCAGCAAATGAAGGAACAGACAAAGAGGTACAAAAATGATCTGTGTTATTACAGCAAAAGCCAAGATGTCTTTAAGAGAAGTTCATGATTTCTTGGGAAAACAAACCAACAAACAAAAAAAGATCTTTGGGTCCTGTAAAATTGTAAGGTACAACTCTGTTTCTTCTGAGGTGGCAGGGGTTGGAGAAAATGTCTTGCCTTTTTCTTTTAAGGGTTTATTTGGAATCAGCTAAAGAATAATTGCAACCACTGTCAACTGAGAGTTTGTTTTGGTGTTGTGCCAGCAGCACCCAAAAGTGTGTCTGAGAGAAATGGGAAAAGCATCACCAAGGAGGACAAAGAAATTACTGCTCTAAGCCTCAAGGGTCCCTCAGGCCATATTCTAAGGAGGCTAGAGGGTGAATATAGCTCTGTACACTCCATTTGTACCTCCTCTGTCTTCCAGTGGTAGGAAATGGCTGACTAGATGCTAATAAGCTTGCTCTGTCATGCTTAGACAGTCAGACCTGGTGCAACTGCATGTTAAGATAAAGAGCCTACATTTGGTAATGCCAAATCCCAAAGGTCCTAGATCCCACTTGAGCTTTAGCATATAAATGAGCATACTGTAAGTAATGCAAATATATTTTCAGAAAACTTTGCCTGTCCTCCTTTTCTCCTCTCCAACTACAAGAGAAACTTCTCCCTAAACATAAATTCATCTGCTATCCAAGCTGGTGTTTCTGCCTGGAGATAGCTTTTGTTCATGGCTGGCTGGCCTTACATTTTGTGGTTGGTGATTGGCAGTGTCCAGTGGGCCAGTTCCTTGAAGACTCCCCATGTTCTGTCTAGAGGTCCTCTGCTATTGATTTCCTGCTTGTGCTCGCTGCTTGACCTGCCAATCAATGGTCAGAACAGTGGGATGTCATTGGGAGCAAGTTGACACCGTATGATGTTTGGCAGACATGTGACTGATGGTACCGAACAAGCAAAACATAATGGGAGAGAGCGTGAAAAAGAGAGGGTGAGCTGAGAAAAAGTGAGCTCGCTCTAAACTTTAGAGTTAGAGAGAGCAGAAAAAAAGTTAAGTTAATCTTGAATTAAAAAGCAATGAAGTGCTTTTGTACTTGCAGGAGAGATTCTTTGAAATCCTATCACTTTTAGACAGAAGCACCTTGCACCAGGCAATGATTCAGCCATAGTTATTTTCTTTCTCTGTAGAGTTTAAGCAAGGGCGCATTACTGTAGTTATTCGATCCAAGAAACAAGTGATTAGCTGTGAAGAATAAATCTTCAGAGAAATTTATCTGAACTGAAAACAGTGGAGTAGATACAACCAAGTAACATTAGACCCCCAGAGTTTTGCTTTTGGAGTTGGACTCGAAGGAGGGCTTGAATAAATACATAAAATTTTCTGGTAAGGACCACACTTCTGGAACACATTTTTCTAATTCAGTACTTTTGTGGCAATGCCACTCAGAGCACTCTTTATATGACAGCTGACTTAATGAGACACTGGCAAGTAAATTCCTGTGGCAATGATGAAAACACTTGGATTCCCGAATAAATTCCCTCAAACCAGACGAAAACAGTTTTGATCTTTTGCTTTTTTCTCTCTTACTAAAACCACAAATTAAACCAAAGCCATACTCATAACCTTAAACTTAGCTGACTTAAAATGAACATCTATATTTAGGGAACACTTGATTCTTACGCTTCAACCTAGAAGCTCAGATGTGGCAAAGCAGAACCAAAAAAGAGACGAGAAAACGCAGTTTCTTAAATGATGTTTTATATATTTTATTCAAACACTGATAAGACTGTCACAAATGAGATAAAAGAAAGTGATGAAAATACCATAACTTTACCAACTTGTGATTGTAATGTTTGATTGATCAACTGTTTCTTACACAATATAAAAAAGACGAAATAAATAATATAAAAGTAAAAATGACAAACACAATCATTTTTCCAATATCCACAAAATTATCTACCAGATTTAATGACAATTAAGCAGTTTAAAAACATAATTATAGAGACAAAGTATTTTATAGTAATTTTTGTGCATTCAGATTAACTATAAATATTTACTGAAAAAACAACAACAACAACAATATAAAAAATATATTCACCAGAAAAACTTATGATCAATTTTGAGCAATTCAGTCCAACTCAAGCTGTGAATGTTGTCACTAATTACTGTCTGACATAGTTAACAGAGAAAAGCAAGATAACACAATGAATTTTTTATGAGCTTGTTGTCATAATGGTTGCTTCCCCCCATTAATGTGTCCTGTTTGGTCCTCATAGACCACCAGTCAGCTTGAAATATATATCACTGTAAAACGTTTACCTTCGTGCTGATTTTTGATTCCTCACAGTTCCAGAAAAAAAAAAAAATCACCATTTAGGTCTTCTGGAAAAATTTAGGAAAAATATATATGTATATATGTATATGTATATGTATAT
>NC_056500.1:15272967-15277746 GCF_014905685.2 Nematolebias whitei
ATATATATATATATATATATATATATATATATACATATATATATATACTGTGAACTAACTTGCACCAAGAATTAGCAGTTGTTTTTACAACGGATGCTCTTCCAGAAGCAACCGCAGACCACCGAGCTACCACAACCCTCTGTGCGGAGCAGAGAGCTGCCATCTAGGGCACCCGGGTAAACGGGTTAATCCCCTTGATCCTCGGGGACTCATTTACAAGAGAGCCCTGAATTTTTACAAAGAGTGATGACAACAGTGGACAACAACGACAACAACAGACAATCATAAATGATGCGTACAAATGTATTTATTTATTTTTTTAACAAGTGAAAATAAAATGGTAATTAAAAGGATAATTAAATGAAAAGTAGCAAAAAACAAACAAAAAAAAAACAGCTAAATTGTAATTGTATTGTAATATTTTCCCCAATCTTCAGCAAGGACCTTAACACCCAAACATTTACCAGGCAGAGATTTCTCTTTCTCCTTCTATCAAAGTTTAGATTTTGTTTTTCTTTTGTTTAGGCAAACATGGTTAATTTTTAAAAAAGGTATTATTTCAATAACTTTGCAAGGATGGCTCTAGCAGAAATTCAGCTGATACAAAGCTATTTTGTTGTCAAGGGCACTAGCGTCAGCAAAATCAAACAGTTGTAGACCTTGCTTCAAGTTGTCTGCAAAGGAAACACTTTACCCATAGCTTCTCTGACAGTTATGAGAAACCGCCATTAGTGCATTATGCATAATTGTACATGCACTACTATCAAGTGTCAGTGAAAGACAACGAGCAGAGCAGCTCTCTGTCGACAATTGCACATTTGTTATTGTGAACCATCAGCATTTCTCTATGTAAATGGAGTTGCTACAAAGGGCCATTTTCCAATCTACTGCCATGAAATCGTTCTACCTATCTCTGGTAATGACCAACCTTGGAAGCGGATTTCCACTCAATTTATTTTATGAATGACAACAGTAAGGTAAAAACACAAATCTTCAGTCCGGACAAAGGGTTTTCAGTGAAAATATATTTATAAAAATTTGAATAGGCAACGCAACTCCTGTCTTGGTAATGATGGATGGTGTGCGTAAATGCAAATGAAAATATGTTTGCAATGCTAATTACGTTTAGGAACATGCCACTAAGAGTTTGTTGTTGTTGTTGTTGTTTATTCATTGTAGTTTAAGTTTAGTTTCAGTTAGAGCTGCTTAATTCAAACTACATGATCATCTATTGAAGTAATTTTTTTATAGGCGCCCAGTTTATCTATTCCCTGTACAGATCATGTGTGTATTTAAACATACATATTTCAGATAAACTCCCCTTACCCTTCCACATTCTACCTTACATTGTATACACCCCCCCCCCCCCCCACCCCCAACACACACACACACACACACACACAACAGATAAAGCAATCCAGTGTACAGATGACTCCTCTTCATGGCATCAAGGTCATCTTCAGGGAAAAAAAAAAAAAAAAATCTCAGTAATGCACTCCCTCTTTCCAGCTCAGTCTTTTTGATCAATCCCCCCTGGTTCCTTTGATCAGCTGCTCATCATTAGTGATCAGCTATGATCATGATGTGTACTTGACAGTTCAGTGTGTGATGAGACAAGAATAGAGAGGCACTGCAGAGCAAGGAGCTGGAGGGCTGTGAGGCACCATTCCAATCCAGACATACTATAGTGTAATTAGACATTAGCACCCAGCAGGAAGTCTGCTAACATGAGCTGAACCCCGATTAGAATGATTATCAGAGATAATTCACTTTAATAAGTACATAACAGACCACTGGACTCACGCAAGTAGAGATAAAACTCGATGCTTTTGTAATTACTACTTAATTGGCGCATGCAGGGCAGTGAATTTTAAATGCAGGGTTTCAAAATACTGAAACAACCTTTGGAATACATCAATATGAAACCCTTCATTAAAATCTTACAGCTTAGCATTGACCGTGTTCAACGATTTCCATTTGGCTTTTTATTTTTTTTTCATCTGTACATTTACTTACGTTTTTAAAACAAATAAAGTAAAAACAATATTACAAATGCCGTATTTATAGGACGAAAATAAAAAAAACAATTAAAAAGTTCAGCTACGTTACCAAGAAATGGAATCAATTTGAGTTTGTAAGACAAAAACTAAAAGTCATATTTTCTTGGAAACATGCTAAAAATTGTGTTTTTGTTGGAATAATAATAATAATTAAAAAAAAATGGTGTTCTCCTAAATGGCCACCTATGAGCGACTGCTCTTTAATATCTGAGGCTAAGTGTAGCTTGAAGCTGCAGACATTGATGAGCTCCGTCTGCAGGGACCGGAGGAGATAAGTGTGGCACACCGATAAACACAACACTTGACTTTTCTTGATCATCAGCTCCAGCTGCACAGGGATTATAAAGTCAATGCTTGTTTTTTTTTTCTTTCTTTTTCTATTTGAATACAATATCTATTTAGAAGTAAGAATAAAGAAAAAAAAAATCATTCCACTCCGACAAGAGTGGGATCAATCATCAACTAATTTTACTGGACTGCTCATGTGAGACACAGCTGGGAGTTTCAGCTCCCCAGACAGGCCTTAGTGTGCTGGGCCGCTGCTCTGAAACACTGCATTAGGGTTTGCAGGCATGATTAAACTGTTTGTGTTTTACCACACACACCTCTTCACCCCCCACAACCCCCCCCCCCCCCGCCCCCAACCCCCATACACACCAACAAAAAAACATTATAAATGCTGCTTAAATATACTTTAACAGAGCGGAACAAACAAAGCCATAATGTAATTTACAGGCAGAGTTTGTTATGCTTTTATTTTCCAAAATAATAACAACAGGAATAATAATAATAATAACAATAATTTTAATAATTTTAATAATAATAGAAGCTTAAAGCAAAATACAAACAGGAGTATACATAAAAGAATGCAATTTTCGCATGATGTTTTCCAAATTTCAGTAAAAGCACTTATTATGAATATTACTGTTAATACTTTCTCCCATGTTCCCATTTAGATATTGTCTCTACAGGTAAAATCACAACATCACAGTCAGACTAATGAACCTGACAACCATTTGCTTATAAATCACACTGGCATCTAGCTTTTAACTTTTATGTGCAAAATTATGTTTTCCAAAAAAGCTTATAAAATACAGTACTTATTTTTAATATTTAATCTGGCAATGTGGTAAAAAAAAAAAAGATTTTTCCTGTTCACCTGATAGAAGAGCAGGTGTTTTTGTGTTGCTATCCTGATAAATGTCAGCTAAACCCGTCTTGCGGTGTTTGACTTTATGAGACGTTGAGCTGCTTGTCTTGCTTCACGTTACAGTGAAAATCTTTCCAGTCAATTATCCCAGGCACAGTGAGTGCTTTGACACTTCCAGGCACTGACATGCATTCCTCACTACCTCATATGTACACAAACACTCATACAACTGTGACATTTGCAACTACAGCACACTGGTTTAGGTGAAATGGTATAAAAAATATATTTGTGCCCCAGAGTTATATCATGTTATGCACGGAGCTAATGATTTGGTGGTGTGTAAACAAAAGTATATTTTATAGACAAACAACACAACATGGCAACATTGGAGTTTTGTTTTTTTTTATCCTTGAGATGGCTTGTAAATATTGTTTGTACAAAAATGTCATTTAAATTATGCATTTTGATTTGTTTTTATTGACAGATTTAATTAATTCAGCTGTTATCTAATTTAGCAGCACACTGGGTTATTCAGGGTTAATATTGTTGCAGACAATTTTTTAGAATATTTGCTTTAAAAATATAATCTAAATGTTTAAAGGTCCATCACTGAAAAAAAAAAAAAGGTATAAATAAAATGTTTTAAGACAAGAAAAAAAAAAAGTTTTTTTTGACAACTCTTGGGTTGTCTGAACTTTAAAGTTTTCTGATGAATTGGCTACAAACATTGTCTGCTTAAATCTATGAACATATCTGATACTGGGGAGGCCTGTCAATCTCTAAAACAAGTCTCCAGAGGTACTGGAAAGGAAAAGGTGAAGTGAAAAATGTTGCCTATTTGAGATGTTTTTAATGCTCCTTTATTCTTCTTTTTACGTTTGCCGTCATTGTTTTAAACTCAGTATGAAAGCAATGTATCTAAACAAAAATTATTTTTAAATTGGGAATAAACTTTATACAAGCCTAAAAAAAAATACCTCATTATAATTGAAATGTCATAAAAAGAGGAGAAGGAATTTTTTGTTTGTCAAGGTTTTTAGTGCTCAAAAAGCCAAAATAATTATTAATGTAACAGCAGAGTGACCCCTTATCATGGCTGTTTTGAATTAAGAAATATAAAAGTGTTTAACGTGTCCTTTTGTGGCATTATGTACAAAAGCAAATTACATTGACTGAATCATCTAAATCGTGTTCAACACTAAACCGTTGACTTTCTTAGACTCTCGAATTCAAAAGCTTCTTACAAAAAGCATCAGTTTCACATTTTTGTGTTTGCACAGACTGCACTGCCTGAGACTGACCAGAATAACACAAATCATTTCAAAACATTAAAAGCAGGTCACATTCTGTCATGCATAAAAGCATAATTAAAAAAAGAACATAATACAGTTTTTACTTAAAGTTGATAATTCAATAATAAAAAAGTATTGCAATGGAGCACTTCTGAAGAGACCTTAACACTAGAAAAATGGATTATTAGTCATCACCATAGAGAAAAGAGAGACCCCAGCTTGAACTGTTGTGTAATTATTTCATTTACCATTTACCTCTCTCTCTCTCTGTATATAT
>NC_056500.1:15277846-15287400 GCF_014905685.2 Nematolebias whitei
GTATATATATGGATGCTACAGCAGAGTAACAATACCTCAGAAACATGCCACGTTCCTCTCACATTTCACATTCAGTGCATTGATTTTAATGAGGTACACAAAAATACAGTACACCAAGACAGCACTAAAATGATGAGAAAACAAAGAAAGTTTTTAAATACCTTAATAAAAGACGAGACTAACCTGTATAAATAAAGGATGAATGAATTAATGAAAAAAAAAATGCAATTAAAAGCAAGTTTGAGACTAAATTTTAAAGTAATATTTATAAACAGTTTATACATTTAAGCCAAGGATGGTAGAATAATACTCAAAAGGATTATTAGAACAGTTGGGTACCTACTGTGATAACAACAGTTTTATTTTACTAACTTTTTTTAATAAAGAGTTTTATTACTTTATTAGACTGCATTTTATTTTACCAATCGTTCTATTACAATAAATCCTTATTTTACTGAATTTAGGGCACCAACGCTAGATGCATTTATTGTGCATTTAACATAGGGTATAATAAACAGTAAGACTGTCAATAACAGTCCTCAGCAGAGAAACCTGCAGTAGACCCCCTGTCTAGTTGGAGGCAAATGTGCATTATTAATTTGTTATTTGTTTAGGCTAAAAGGGGCATCATCGCTGTCCTTGACATTGCAATCAATGCATCTCACTACCCGGGTGTTGACAGTGCTCTAAAGAGCTACCGAGTAGAGGCCCTGGAGCGCATCTGATGACTATGGGAAGCAGGAGGGTGCACCGTTGCCCTTGCTACTGAGAGAACGTGTTCTATGAAATCATCTCTTTTTAGTATTAGTCACTCATGTTCCTTCTGGTTTGGTCAGGGAAACATTTGGTTAAGATGACATTTTGACTAGCTGTGCACACCTTTACAAGCTTGTTACTGTCTTATGAGTTAGTCATTCTTTTAAATTACATAGTTGACCTAATATCGAGTCAAAATGACAGGATCAAAAACAATCACGGGCAGAACAGAGAAGGCCGTTCAGATTTTTGCACAGTCGTTAACTTATCAATATGGTGAATAGTTGCAGAAATGGGGAATTACAGGCACCGCTTACCATTTGCTCTGAGCAGAAGTTTTAAGTTTAATAGGGACAGAATCAGGAAACAACAAACAGACCTAGAAAAATGGGTAAAAATGGCTAAGTCCTTTGTATGTTTTTTTGTATAGAAAGAAATAGTAAGAATTTGTAAAATAACCTGTTATGTCAACGGTTTTCAAAACCTTCAGATGCCAAGTTTAGACTTGACACAGATGTATAAAAATACTGTTGAAAAAAACTGCCTCTTTTTGTTGTTGCACCAAAAGCTCAACTCAGTGTTTCATCCATCCATCCATCCATCCATCCATCCATCCATCCATCCATTTCATTGTCTTTAACCTGCTTCATCCTTTTTGGTTCACGGGGGTCACTGGTGCCTAAATCCAGCAGTCATTGCATGAGAAGCAGGGTACACCCAGGACAGGTCTCCAGTTCATCACAAGAACACATAGAGACAAATGAGACAAACAACCATTTACTCTCTCACTCACACCTAGGAACAATTTAAGAGTTACCAATCAGCCCAACATACATGTTTTTATGGTCTATGGGAAGAAACCGGAAAACCCGGAGAAAACCACGGAGAAAACATGCAAACTCCACCCAGAAAGGTCCCGGGCCGGGATTCGAATCGGCAACCTTCTCTAAGCTCACTTTGTCAAAAGCATACCTGACTTTGTGATATGTAACTAATCAATATAGAAATGTTGTTTGTGGTTCATATGTATCAGACTTTATTTTGTTTTTAAAAGCTGGATGACCGGATAAAACAAACCAAGTGAGACTGGAAGAGAGGTTAACTAGAGGGCACAAAGGTCAAAGTAAGGAAAGTCTTCTGAACCACATGTCACCTATACAGCTTGTTTCCATTCTCCATCCATCCATCTATCCATTTCATCCATTCACACTACAATATAGTTTTACAAATGGCTGGCAGAGTAATACTTAGCATCCTTCTCTTAAGCAAAGGTAGATACTCTAATATCTTTCTGGAAGTAGAAAAGGTCGATTTTCCATCATGTGTTAAGAGATGGCTCTATCTGAGAGCCCCACCTAAACAACAGCCTCCGTCTCACATGCACAGTTGTATTTATATTACCTATAAAGAAGCGATCAAATGACAACTAAAATATAGGATCTTGTCGATTGGGAACCATGATGAACCAAGAGTGTGCAAGGAAGCAACATTGTGCTGACAGTGCGCTGATCGCATTAAGCATTTGTTGCAGCGCACGGGAAAGAGGATCGTGCCGTTTAATTAACAGTGACAGACTCGGGAGTGCCCACAGATGTGTCAGAGGAGGCGAACCAGGTTTTCACTCAAACGAGTGCATCAAGCTGCTGATATCTGCCAGGTAACTGTTGTGTTGAATAGCCCACAACGTTTGCTAAATCTCCAACCATGCTGTTTGAAATGAGCTTCTTGCTTATGCAGTTAGACTTCTTTAACAGAACTGGCTATAGGCTAATTAAAAAAAAGTGCTGAAGCGATAAAAGTAAGAGCACTTCTCAGCAATGGTTATAGTCTGTGGTAAGGAGACAGACAACAATTCTTCCTTTAAATTGTTTCCTGTGGAGCTTTAACAATCACTTAATATTCCTCCAATCCACCTTGCCAGCACTCGTGGGGTAGCGACAGTAAGCCATTTAAAACAGACGTTGTCTATGGCACAAGTGCTTATAGTAAATGTCAAGACCTTTCAGAACCATAATGATGACACAGAGAATGAAAATGATGCATGGCACTGTTTTTGTCCTAGATAGAGCTACAAAGCACAGCTCCCCTACAATCGTGTACAGCCAGAAAAGATTTTCATCAACTGGTCTGTTGACATGAGGCAATGATTTTAGATTTATACGAATACCAGACTTTCAACCAAGTGACAGGTCAATTTTGCACCATTACAGAAACAAAGGCCTGTGGTGCCGGCTTTATTTGTGGCTGAGGGCCAACTGTCAAAGTAAATAACAAAACTAAGCTAAGATTATTGTCTTATTCCATGTAATGCTTTGCGCTCAGTTCTTGGCTTTGCTTCTTCCCTGTACAATTTCAGGTAGAGTCTTTGAAGCTAAATTATATCGGTCGTCTAGTTCTCACCAGAAAAAATGTAGATGTTTATAGACAAACGATGTATCACAAAATCAAAGTAAAGTGCTTTGAGAATGCTTCTGTAAACTCTAACTGTGAGGTCATGACTGCCTAAAGAATTTCAGTCCACGCGGAGTAAATTTACAGACACTTGCTGTTGATTACAGTTGCTTATCCATGTGGAAGAGGCAGCCACTGATGCCGTGGGTTTCCTGGCAGCAAAGGGAACTGTCTTTTCATTCCTCTGTCCGCTTCAAATTTACAGCCAGATGAGTCATTTACTGTGAGAGTTCATTCAACTGAATCCAAACGACACGAAAACTGGAAAGTGATGTGGAACTGAAATGTGCGTTGCTCGTATGAACAATGTTCCTCCTATGAAAGTTCACCGACCCCCGTTTGAATTAAATGTGCATTAATCTGAATGCACACAAGTAAGACATTGTGAATGATGTACTTTTTCCACAATACGAATGCGTCAGAGCCTTAGGATTATCAGCAAAGCATGAAAGGGTGAACAAAGGCCTATACCACAATATGCACCCGTTCTTCCATCTTCACGACTTTAAAATCATTTAATTGATATGGACCCACTGTCCAACATGAAACAGGCCAGCAGACATACAGCACTAAGATTTAAGGAGGCTGGGGGAATTAACATACGACAGCAGATACACCTCTTAGGAACCACTCCAAAATCTAGAGGCGGCAAATAATTGCATGCTTTTGGGTTAGTCAAAGGTTTTGAATTCTCTAATTCTTTGCCTGCAATCAGCTTTGGGGCACTGTAAAAATGCCCTCTAACCCTCAGAGGTCTAGACAAAACTCAACAGGCATGCACTGTTTCTGCAGTTAGTTTCTAAAGAGATGATTCATTCATGCATCAATGCCTGACTCTCAAGACCACTGGAAAAAAAAAAAGAGAAAAATTGACCTTCATGATTGCTTGTGGTTTGACAAAATGACAGTGTAGAGACAGAGGAAGCCTTTATCGTCACTTCAGAGACATATATGTTAAGCAATTAGATGTAAGCTGGCATGTGAGATGTTTAGTATCAAGGCAAAGTAACATCACACTGGTAGCATAAAAAAAGGCCAATGAATGGTTACAGTGAGTGCTGAATAACACATCTAATTAACTGTAAGAGTGCAGCAGTGAAATCATCTTGAAAATAATTTCTACATCCTTTCGTGTAAATTTTCCGCATGGCATTTACTGAGGCGACGACCTGCTTGAAAGTAAAGTGCTGCCTTATTTTACGGGGTGGGAGGCAACTTGTTAAATGAGCTATAGCACAGAGATAATCTTCTCCAGTAAATGCAAAGCTTCTCCCACTGATCACAGCCAACCCAGTATGATACTAGGAAATTGAGCACCCTGTACAAAAGAGATAGTCAAAGGTGCACGTCTTTTGATGGGGTGGCCTTTAGGCACAGGCAGAACATGGTTAAAATATTGGTAGTTGTGAAGTTGACAAGTGTGACGAATGACAACTGTGCCACAGAAACACATCTCTTGAACAATCAAGGATGAGACGACGACTTAAAAGTCAAGCTGAGTTGGCTGCTCTGTATTCAGGTCCACACCTCTCTCTGAGTCAACATCTGCAGAATTCATATTGAAATGGGCCTGGCCTGGGCACCTCCAGCCTTTCCTCTGGGGCATGCGGATATTCGATACTGGCACAAGACATTACCACTAGTCGACAAAGATTTTGCATCGCTTTTGAGACTTATAGTTGCTTTGCATATTTACTTTGTCTTCATAAAAGTCCAAATCATGCACTAAAGTGCATTAAGAAACATGTTGCAGGCTTATTTGCAATATACGATTTGTGAATGTGTAATCACAAGCTTGCAAATTGCACTGGAGTTAACTAAACCCCACCCGTGGCACTTAATTCAAGCCACAACAAGCAGCTACCTGTGCAGCTGGCACCGTAGCCTACGTGATGGAGGGAGGCAGGGAGGATGGGGTGGGAGACTGAGCGTCGTAGCCATAACTCCATTCAGATCAGCAGCAGCCACACGTGCACTCTTCTGCCCGCGTTTGAAACTGCGACATCACCAACCTCATCTTTGTGACATACACGGTGGTTGGGTTGGGTTGGGGGTGGGGGCGGACACCGAGCATAATGTAATCAAATTACATAAGCGACACAGGCAGCGCGAAGACACCTCTGTACTCCAGGCGCTACCTGCCGGGGATAATAAAACAAACACAACACCTACACCACTTTTATGCCCGGCTAGCCGGTGTGTTCAAACGGAAAGTGTTATTGAAAACTTTGTGCGCGGTCTCAGTAGAGCAGCGTCCTTCTGCGTGCAGGGGGGGGTCCCCTCACAAACTGCCTGCGAAGAAAAACAAGGACGGCGTGGAGGGAAAATGAGCCGTTGTGTTGTGTTGGATGTCGCTAAATAACTCCACTCCGACACAAGCGGGCTGACACGAGGAGTGCGCGCGTGCGGTGGGGTCGAGTGTTTTTAACTTCGGACACACACAGACAGAAGTTGTGTTTGGCGGGTTTGTTTTACCTCAGTAGAGCCGTGTCGCCTTGTCTGCTGACCACACTTTCGACCGACGAATAGTCCACAGTTTGTCCGGCGGGCAAACAGGACGGCAGAAAGCAGCAAAGGCTGAAAATGATCGCAGTAAGCCACTGACCAGAGACACAAGCATCCTGCACCGCAGTCATTATGTCCATCACAACTGTGGTTGTCGCTTGTTTTCCTCCCAAGTCTTGTTTCCCAAAGCGAAGGGCTGGCGTTAAAAAAAAAAAAAAGAAAGAGAAACCCCAGAAAAGACGATGTATGTATCCCCCACACTTTTCCACCTCGCAGCCCCGTGAAGAAATGCTCCGTATAGGTCCCCGGATTTGTTTTTGCTCGGATGTGGAGCTCGCAGTGCGAGGAAGTGCTCTCTCCAGTGGCTTGCACACCATCTAGTGAGGAAATGCGATGCAAAATGGGAGCAGACCTTGAAGCAGACAACCCCCAGGCTCTGATCCTGTTGCCATGCGGCCGTTTCCCGGGCAACCCGTTCCCAGTGGCTCGTGATGGAGCACTAAAACCGGCAGGTATTGATACAGCCCAGGAGCAATTAAAGTTATCGACTGGAGAACCACCCCCTATTTATAAACCCCCCCACCCCCCCCCCCCCCCATAATAAGAAAATGAACATGTGTTAGGAGTGGAGCTTACTGACACTGAGGCAGATGTATCCAAAAATAAAACTCTGTGCAATCTTTCTTATAACTATGATCTTCCAGCAGGGGCGATTCTAGAATCTGACCTTTAGGGGGGCTTAGCCCCCAGTGCTGACTATGGCTCTTGGCTTGAACAACATGGTGGCCATTGGCATCAGAAGAAAAAAGTGCCCTTCAGCAAATTGTTCAACTGATGTCTAAGCTGATCGGAGGAATCCAAAAATCACTTACATCCCTGTACATTAGCCAGGTACAGTGGATAGCTTATTCTATTTTAAATATGTTTTTCATCCCCTTTACATTTTGTATCAGCTTTTTTCCTCTGGTCAGAGGTTTTTAGTCCCTAAGTGTAGGACAAGACACTTTAAAAATAGCTTTGTTCCTACTGCTGTTATTGAAATGAACAAACTGAACTGACATCGGTGTTGTCAGAGGTTTAATAGATTTTTTTTAATCTAATGATAAATTAATATTTGAATACTTTTTTTAATGCTAGTTGAATTTTCAAAGTTTTTACTCTTCTCTTGTATGTCCTACTTTGCTTTGAATATGACCTGTGGAACCTTGAGCACTATTATTTGAGGTTTTTACTTTTTTACAGTGTGTGTGCATGGGTGTATGCTTTATGCTTTGTACCACTGCAAACCAAATCTACCCTTGGATATAAATAAAGTAACCTAACATAATCATAATGTGTGTGTGTGTGTGGGGGGGGGGGGGGGTTCTCTCACAGAAATTGTTGAATAAAATAGATGCCATTTCTTGCATTCTGGTGTAACGGGTTGTTAAACATCTACATTTACCTACATAAGTAAACACTTGATTCAATAACTCGGCACAACACGAAGTAGCGCTAAGCAAGCGGTGCACTGTATAGACATGCTAGCTAAGATGCTACAGATGTAGCGCTCTGCTTTACAATGTACAACCTAATGAACAATTTGTACAAAATCCGTTTAGTGTTAACTGATCATAACAAACAAAGACTAAAATGCAACCAGAAGTTGCAACATATATCTACATACAAAGCACAACTAGCTTTTAGCATATATATATATATATACAGTATATAAATATAACCATTAAACATACAATGTAATTATGACAGAAAAGGGATGATTTACTTGCAGTTACCTTTGTACAGATGAACATGTGGTACAGTACTTCCTGTTTATCACTGTTGTATTCAGCTGCTCATGAGGTCAGCCGCAGGGCTTTATCCATCTTTTGGATTTTTCCAGAGTAAGTTTAGCTTTTGTAAATGGAATAAACTGTATTCCACCCTCTAAAGCAGGACTATTCAACTACACTGCTCAGTGGGAGCACAGTTTCTGAGAGCCAGCAGCTCAGGGGTCGGACATCCAGCAGTTAAAGTCATCATAAAACAAGTATTTCAATGATCTGTTACCTTTTAAATGTGTTTATTTTGTTGCATTTTATTGCATTTATAAATGCAATAAACAGAACCCAAACCCAGAACCCCCCATATATATATATAATATATATGTGTGTGTGTTTTTTTTGTTGTTGTTGTTTTTACTTTATTTTTCAGGGATGCTGAGTTAAATATTAGGGGTGCTTGAGCACCCCCAAAAAGCGACTTAAAATTGCCAGTGTCTTCCAGATTACTATAATAAAAATATTATAAAAGGTTATGTGCACAATAAAAGTGATTCCAAAGCAGGAATCATAAAATACAATCGGGGTGCTCTTACAAGTCCCTATAGAGATTTGGCAGCATTGCAGTGAATTCAATAAGCCATGTAAACTCCAACACACACACACATACAAGGAGACAGAGGACTTAGCAAAGTTTGTTTTAGTGCAGTGCCCCCCTGCATTATGCTGCTCTAAGCCTTTTGACTTAGCCTACATAATGCTTGACAGGCTGTACAGCCGTAACCATGGAAATGACATATATTTCTGTGATGACATGTTCCTGCGGTGCTGCTGAACTACATCAGATGACACATAATGGATTATGGACATAACATTGGCATTTAGTGTAACAACAGAAGGCACTACATCAAGCAATCAGGTTGACTGAGTATCTCAGACCATGTTGTGCTCTGCAGAAGAATATTCCCATAAGTTTATATAGCTTAATGTGCGGTTTATCCTTAATGCAACCATTAACCCTTTTGTAAGATTCAGTGCTGTTTTTATTTGCATTCATAAGTTTATATATAAAAATATAGCTATTGTTATTGTATCTTATTTTATACTGATTTATTAATGTCCCCGAACAGATCAGTTTAATGATCTTTAAATCTTATCTCACAGACCACAGAGCTGAAATTGCAGTCTGCGATTTTATCAAGATGCACAATCAGGAGCTTTTCCATCACTAAAATTAAACTCAGTGAGTCACTATGAAGTCACGTTTTTTTATTTTTATATTTTTTACTGAAACCGAATTTTGTCTATTGTTTTGTATTTGATTTAAACTGAGGAAAGAAATCTTGATACTAGATCAATTTATCCTTGGTGTTGTGAAAGCTACCCTTTCTGCTTGCTTTTTTCAAATCTTTTTTTTTTTTTTTTTAAAGATTGGTTGTTTATTGGAATGTTGGCACTGAAGCCACAATTTTATTTCAAGTACTAGCAGTGTAGAGGTGGAAAAAAATATGTTTTTAGAGGTTATAGGGGGCATTTTAGTGTTTTGGAAATGAGTCAAGAAACCAATGATCCATGACAGGCTTTATTAAAAGAGGGGGGAATGAAAAGTTCATCTTGTCACAAACAGTGTTGTAATTTGCATAACTGAAGCTCCCTCTGCTGTTAATAGCTATGATAATGCCATCAGTGGAAATACTTGTGTCGTAAAGGGAACTGGGTGGGGGGCTCAAATTTTTCCCATTCATCCCTGGCATTTTTTTTTTTTCCCACTTATATATATATTTTTTCTGAGCACTTCAAATTACCTCTGAAAATGTACCTTCCCATGCATAAAAGCTATAATTACGATGACTCCATTGAGGCAGCCTCTAATATTCAACTCATAATAACCTCAGAAATTATGAACAAGATGAAAGGGATCAGGACTGGGCTATCACAACGTCAGAGCTGTTGTGAGTAATGGATACCGCACTTTTTTTTTTTTTTTTTGGTAGCGAGTCAACTTCTCAAAGCAACCATCAGTTTCTCATCAAAGTTGCTTTGATCAGAATCAAGTGACACATGAATATGATATGCAAAAAC
>NC_056500.1:15287500-15288592 GCF_014905685.2 Nematolebias whitei
ATATGGTATTGAACATAATGCCGGTGTCTTATGCCAATTTAGAGTAAATAATTATTATTTTATTCACTTCAAGGATTCAAGGTTCTTTGTCGTCATTCACACTGCATGTGGTACATGAGGTGGAACAAAACTGTGTGCACAGGTTCCCAGTTACATTCAACAATAGCAAAAATATAAACTGTAAAAAGAAACAGTAAAGGGCGGCTGTGGCTGAGTGGTTAGAGCAGTCGTCCTCCAATGCAAGAGTTGGGGGTTCGAATCCACCAGCAGTCACATGCCAAAGTGTCCCTGGGAAAGACACTGAACCGCTCATTGCCTCTGATGTGTGTCCAGTGTATGAATGTGATCTAAAGCACTGATTAGTCTCTTTAGAAGAATGTGTTCATTTAGCTTTGTAGAGATCTAGTAGAGTGCTGTATGAATGGGTAAATGAGGCACAGATTGTAATTCTTCTTATTAACCATAACCTACAGAGAAATGGTTATACCTCAGTGAATTTTACAGATTTTGAGCTAAAAGTTGATGTGGTAGTAGCTGGCATTCAATTAAAAAAACATGCTCCATGTGCTAAAATATCATGTGAGATTATGCAAGATATCGCATGAGATTGTTCATAGTTTAATTTTCAGAGTTTGACCAAATAGATATACCTGTGTCATTTCTCAAGACAAAAGGCTTTTAGTCTGAAGTGCTGACATGAAAGGTTGTAAGCGATATACATTCCTTCAAGGGATGTTTGGTCTTTATGGTCTTTAATCTTTTGTTTTCCAAGTTTTGTAAACATTTTGCTTAGACATGTTTTCCTGATATGCGTGACATATAGACTATAGTATTGTGAAGTGGTTAAATGTGTTTGTTTCTTTTTTTTTTACAAATTAAAAATTGTACTTAAAAACAATGGGAAGTGTCTCAACTGATCCAAACAAACACATAAAATTAAAGAGTTCCATTCTATGGAATGGAGTGGAATTATACCATTATTGCCAGAGCTTATGGAAACTGTGGTTAGCGTGAAAACAAAGATAGAGATTTCACAATAGATGCATGTTTGTTTCTATACCCATTTAGTATTTGAACAAGAACAATGACTTC
>NC_056500.1:15288692-15296173 GCF_014905685.2 Nematolebias whitei
TGTTTGTTTCTATACCCATTTAGTATTTGAACAAGAACAATGACTTCAGGACCAGGAGAAGGTTTTAACAGTGTTTATTTACAAAAGCAGTGTGCTGGATCTGTAGACCTGGACTGGAACCCTGGATAGTAGGGAACAGCGTTAACAGGAAGCTTCTCTGGGATGTTGGTCTTGATGTTCAGTTTCTTTAAGCAGGCAGAGTTGTCACAGGAAGAAATCCAAAAGGTTCCTAAAAGATCTTACACAAACATTGGGCAAGTGGTGGAAGGCAGGAACAGCTCACAGGAGGCTCAGGAGGAAATCAGGAAGGTCCAAGGCGAGCGGCTTCGGATGTTATCTGTTCATTAAATGGCCGTTATTAGTTGTTATCATCCCCATAGGTAGCGGTCAAACTGTCCCACCTACCTCCTAGTAGGTTTAAAGGTACGTTATTATCGTTATTATTGCTGATAATAGACAGCGTCGCACGGGGGTAAACCTGTGTCTTTTTTGTTTTTTTTTCCATCTTAAGTAACCCTTTTCCTAAACCTAACCTTGCACCTGACCCAGAGGACCAACCCCAAACTTAACCCCTTTACCCTTGTGCCTAAACCTAACGAAGACCGTACACCTAACCGCCAGACCCTTTACTCTAAACCTAAGCACGTGAAGCTATTATGAGCGCTAACAAAGCTAAAAACAGATCCTATTATCAACGCTAACAACGTACCTTTAAACCCACTAGAAGGTACAGGAGGGGCAGTCTGACCGCTACATATGGAGATGAAAACAATTAATAACGACCATTTAATGGCTGATAACATCCGAAGCGGGTGCCAAGGCTCAGGAGGATCACATGAGTCAAGGTACAACAAAAGATCAAGATTAGTCTTTCACAAAATACTAGGAACAAGTCAAAAGCTAGAAACGCAACTACCTAAAGGCAAATACCCAGTAATGCACCAGCATCAGATAGCAGTCATCGCAGCTCATCAAGTGAATGATCCTCAGGCGTGGATCTGCTGGTGTCCTCTGGTGTAGAAGAGCTGAAAGGGAAAATGCTGGAACGCTTACAGTTTTTTTATGTTTGTTGCAAATACATGAAATATTATCATTTGAAGTATTTAAAAACATCCTTCTTATTGAGTTTTTGTTGCATTGCTTTTTTATTGTTAAGGATGACAAATATGTTACTTTTTTATTTTTTACAATTTTTTTCCCTTTATTACATGGAAATGCTGTTTTAGTCAAAGTATTTTAGTTAAACTGTTGTTCCATATACACAATTTAATCATTTTCCTTCAGGAAATAGATATTTCTCATAACTTTTGTCTGAGTCTACAGTTGTACTTTATTTGTGCTATTTTACTTTGATGCACTGAAAAACTGGGCACAAAAATTAGACTCCATTAAAATCATGATTTTTAAAGAGATGACACAGAAAATGTCCCACACCAAATTGTTTTCCCAGTGAAAGATCATAAAACCGTTTAAAATCTAAAGTTTAATTTGCCACTTGAAGCTGTTACAAAAGACAGAGAAAAACATGTGACAGCACTTACAGGTACAGGTACAGGTAATGTTAACTGTTATTGGCAACAACAACAAAAAGAGTCAGCAGAACATTCAGTGGGGGGGCACAGTACCTTTTCAATTGTGGCATTCAGCTTTTAAAAACTGATTATTGTAATCGACTTTCTAGGACGTGGAAAACGGAAATCCAAGCTTTCTCTCTGAGTTCTTCACATTAGGAATTCCATCATAGAGCACTTCCATGACTGCCACTTCTTTGAGGACAGAATAATGTATTGCATTTCTCAAACTGTACCTTACTGTCAATTTCTTAATGTTAATTTATAACACAGATATAGAGAACAAAACACATTTTGAATGAACTATGGCATTTGATATATGTAGCCCACAAGCAGCCATTTATTTTGAGCTTTTCCTTTATTTGCCTTCTGCTCTGGCCACATGGGACTAAACCTACAGCACTCATGAGTCATAGCTGATTTGTATTTTCAGACAGCACCAACCACATTTCATACACTGTGGGTTGTTGGAAAAACTCTCGAGTCATTATGTATAGCAATAAACTGATTTGTTAGCCTCCAGATTGGTGATCACTCTGAACTTTCCTCAGGATGTGCTGCACAATCCAACAGAAACGATATAGAAATGAAGTGTGTATGAAAAGTTGATCTTGTCAAAGCATACTGAGAATGCATCTGTAAGACAATGTTGACATCTTTATTGGACTTAGCCTAGGTTCTTGTTAGCTGACAGCTGACAGCTGAGTGCCCAGTTGGCAAGATGCAGAAATGTCCACAATATCCAAGTGTGCTTTAGGCTACATAATAATGAGGCTCTGGAAACCTGCACTGGATTAAGTTGCAAAGTAAATTACCATAACGTAGCACTGATAAACTAATTCTAGACAATCTTATGACAATTTTAAATACTTTTTTTTTTTTTTGCAGTTCACTTTACAAAACATATTTTTTTTCCAGGATTCCAGAATTGCTTTGACAGATCACATCCCCAGGAAAATGCAATAAACACAAAAGTGCATGTACCGTATGTCAAACTTCATTCAAGATGTTACTCTTGTTTAATGTAGCCAATGTTATTTAGAAACAGCTATTTTATCCCTCTATCCAATTCCATCTTTCAATTCTGGAGTTTAAGGGTATATGTGTATCTAACAGCAGCTTCCTGTGTGGTTTTACAAAGACAGAACTTGTTAGGGTGACTAATGACCTCTTGATGAGTAGATGCATGAGACTGTTTGAACCGCCTTGGCATTGTCGATCTTACTAACCTTTCTGCGGTGTTTAGTATTCTGTGTGCTAAGGACCAAGCTCTCAGATTATTATGTCTACATCTCTAACAGAATATTTGATTCTGAGTACCTTTACCTCCTTTTGTCACAATTCAAGAAGTGAAGATGATTCAAGGAGACTCCAATGCCGGACAGGGAGGGAGACAGGAAGTGAGCAACAGAACTCTTTAACACAAAAACAAATTAGGGGTACTGCATAACTACAAAGAACAAATGTATATTGATGTCAAGAACTGGTATAAACTCAAACAAAGGAGGGTTTGAACAGGCAAGGAAATGACGCAATTTGTGGAAGAACAACTAAAAACCTGTAAGCAGGCCATAAATAAAGTGAAGAGTAATTACATTTGGAAGGTGTGATGACTAAGAAACAACAGAGAATGATGGCAGTGCAGAAAACAACAGAGAGATGAGACAACTAACAGAAGTCCAGGCATAAAATGATTCAACAAAACCTAAAACAACAAAACATCCATATGACATTTCAGTGGCTCAGTTCACTTGTGGCACACCACAAGGATAAGTCGCAGGCCCCCTTCTAAACTTTACACGGTTCCTCCTTGCTAATTTATTCAAGGCTATAACAGACATTATTGTCTTTGTATCAACCACTAAAGTTGTGCATGCCAATAAAATCCACATTTTTTTAACATTTTAAATCACACTGTTGCTTTTCACTTCCATTTTGCACATTATAAATATCCTTTTGATACATATTAGTAACTTCAACAACGTTAATGCAACCTTTAAATGGATTTCACATCAAAACATGACAATGACAAATAAACATTCTCGTTTCTACATAAATGAGGTGGTTTAAATGGTATTTAAATAAGCCAACATTTTTGTTTTTTAAGCTTCATTTATCTGGTTATTTTGATTTGTTTTTTAAAGAAAAGCCTTTTGTATTTTAAGGTGTAACCATAAAGAGCCCTGTGCCTTCAGAACTCTTCTTACCACAGGCCAAATCATAAAGCTTAGGTTCACAACTAATTTTATTATTGACCATAGGAGCGAGCGTGTGTGTACTTTATTTGTTTGTTTGTTTTCTTTTCTTTTTACAGACTTGTGGCTTTTTTGTTGTAGCCTACCTCTTGCCCAGTAACAGCAGGGGTGAACTTTACCCTCTTGTCTGCAACCCTGACCAGGATAAAGTGTCAAATTAAGGAATCAATAAACTGTTTTGGCTTTGTTGTTGTGAAGAACTGGTTGACGAGAAAAAAGAAAATTGACTCACAGATTTCCAGCAGAATTGGCTACTTCATTTTTTTTTTCTGTCATAAAATTGTGATAAATGGAGTTCTGTAAAAGCCACGGGGAGCTTTGCTGGAGAAGTGTGTGTTGACTAAATTTCGCAGTTGCTGAGCAAGGGTAACTCAAAACCATAAATTACTTAATGGTCTATTTGAAAAGAAATGCTACAAGGTAGCAAAGCCGTCTGATTTATTTCTTGGAGATTAAAATATTTTGTGTTATCAATGACGCTGGCCATGCAGACAAGGATGGGAAAGCTAAAGGAAGTTTTAGCTGTTAGTTGTGTTTTTCTTGATGTTCCTCTGAAACTCTTGCAGAGACCAAAGAGCAAGAACTAGTAAATACATTTTAAAATAACTGCGAATGTTGGTAGTTGTCACTTTGCTGGTAGTGATGTCAGGGTGTATGGAAGAAAAAAGAAGAAGAAATCCAGAAATGATAGACAAATTGCATTTTATCAGTAAGCTTTATTTATCTGCAGGATGATAGATATTGACATTGCAACACCCAACTAGATATATAATCACAGATAAATGCAAAAAGTAAAGTAAAATACCCCATGTTTTCTGACTCCTGGAAGTATTATGCATATAGGGGTGATATGTGGTACAGGTTCTTCGGTTTTTATTGTATGCCATTTATTTTTAATTCGCACTGACTGACCACTATTATTCTTTTATATGTACAGTTGCTTGTGAGTACAATAGAAACAAAAAACACATGTTTCACTTTCATTGAAACCAACAGCCCCGGTGAATGTTTCTTTGACTAAAGCATGTTGAGCCTTAAGGCAGTGTTAATATTGCGTGCAGCAACCCTGGAAGCAGTTGGTTCTTTCACAGAGAAAGTTCTTTCTGTGAACAGCTTTATTCCCCTTCATATCTACCTTGATAGCTCTGCATCAATTTTTAATGTCTCTCTGACTCCAGGGCGCATCGTTTAGGTGAGGAGACAAAATACGTTAGAAATGATGCAATCTAGCTAATTCTAACAGATGAAAGCTTAGTGAGAATAATCATGAAATAAAAATAAGCTCCATTTTACTTCTCTTGTTTTTATTATTTCACAACTTTTTGTGGTAAAGCTGACTTTTTGAGAACTTTTGTCCTGTGCCATCATCAAACAACGTCAAAAAGTCTCAATGAGGAATTCATGTACAAATCTCATTTGTTTCAGATGGCGTTAATTTCATTCAGTGCCATGAAATAGCTTAAATGTCACCAACAAATTTAATTTGTGGTGGATAAATCCTATAACAAATAGATAGGTGTGACCTTTTAAGGTATTCTAAACAGCAGCTGAAATCATTAAAGGTAATCACTTAATACCGAGGCCCATTTCAGATGTATTATTAAGCTTGAAATGACTGTCCTTAGCTGTTGAAAGTCATGCTCACATAGATAAGGTTATTACAGTGAACAGTAATAAAAATGATACGGATATTACCAGTGAAAGCTAGTTTTCTCTATTCAATGAGAACGATAATGATGAGAAGTTCAAGTGCAGCATATACAGAGAGTAAAACGAGGGAGATAAAATAATATCCCTAAAAAGAGGATTTTTTTTTCATTCAAAAGAAGACATTTTAAAAAAGTGTTATTGCATAACAAATATAAGGGTTAATGTGGAAATATAGCATGTTCTGGAATAAAATTCACATTCATGGAAGAAAATCACATTTTATTCTAGCTTGAAGTGATGGTTGTAACTGTAGGTTCTGCAGCACCTGAGAATAAATCTCATTTTTGACAAATGTACAATTTATTTGAAAGAAATTGGTGTTTTTTGCAGCAAACCTATTGGCTTTTTACTTAAATATTTAAACGTGAACCTCAAAAATGCATTGGCTGCAGTGAAAGAGCTGAGCAGCTGTTCTTTTTTGTACAGAATCTTCACAGACTATTTGAAGTTAATTTTACATCTCATTGAGGTTCGGTTTTGGAGCAGTGAAGCTTCTCCGCAGAGAACTGTCATAGAAAACTGGCATCTTTATAGCAGGGTTTAATCTGTCTGACCTTCTGGCAAAAATAAATAAATTACCTACCACATCTTGGGAGCCACGGCTTAAAACTGTGAAGCAAAAAAATAAAAAATAAAACCCACATCAGACTAGTTACTCATTGGTTTATGTACATTGTTAGGTATTTTGTAGATTGCATATAAAAGTCAGGTGTTTTTTTTTTTTTTTTTAATGAATGTATATCATCATGTAATTTCAGAACATGATGGATAATTCCTTCATGTATTATAGTCCAACAATAAAGGGTTGTATTTTACCAGGCTCTAACTTTTACTGATTGATTGGCAAATCGCATAACTGCAACAAAGAAATGTTGTTTTCTTGCTATTTTCTCACAATTTTGTGTTATTGAATTGTCTCTGTCGCAGACAAATGAGAGGTTATTCCTTTTTTTTCCCTTTTACATAATTTTAATACTCAAAAAACAAAAAAGTTTTTAAAAAACATTTCTTCTGTTATTTAAAACAAATGTTAAGAAGAATGTATAATTAAAAACATCAATAACTGATTTTTTTATTTTAATATTTTTTACTATTAGCTTGTTTCCCTTGAAGAATGATAAAATCTCTGTCTTATAGAAACATTGAGAGGAATACAGAAAAAACAACAGCAAAAAAAAAAAAAAAAAAACTATTTGTGTAAATAAATAGCATGGGATAAAAATGGGGATTGTTTTTTTTTTCCCCATGCCATATGCACCTCACAAATTCCTCCTCAGGAGAACTACGGTTGAGTTGTGTTTTACCTCGAATTTGTGAGATTGAAAGATTCAGCAAGAAATAATGAGAAGTGATATGCCCAGGCTTTGCTGGTGATGAAAAGCCTGAGGGTATCATGAATGCTCTAAAAAGTGCAAAGCGGCCTCTAGATTGGATGAGCTTTATATTCACAACAAGCATATAAAATCCAATTTATATGACTGCTGCCAGCCCCCGCCTGTATGCTTTATTACAGAAGGCTGACCCCGACTTGACCAAAGACAAACAAAGCCACAACATATCAGTCACCTCTTACATCTGAATATAAAGAGAATTAAACAATCCATTACAGTTTTATTTCTCCTATGCAACCAAACACGTATTTTTATAACTGTCATGTTTACTCTTTAGTTAAGGGTGATGAAATTCCTCAAGCCATTTTGAAATGACAAAGTAGAGACATGCAAATAAAATGGTCATATAAGGAAATATAATGTGTTATCATTGTATGTTCCCTACAATGGCAAAGTTGGATCTCTGCATTTAACCCATACACCACCAGGTGGTGCAGTGGGCAGTTATTCAAGGTGATTAGCAATGACTGGAGATCGAACTTGGGAGTTTCGGGTCCCAGTTGGCTGCCCTGCCTCTACATCATCTCAGCCCCCATATATATATATATATATAT
>NC_056500.1:15296273-15309933 GCF_014905685.2 Nematolebias whitei
CAAAAAAAAAGTTGGTTACGTACTGTAACCCCATCATCTATGAGTATAGACGCAGCCCTTTAAGGCTATCGCTAGTGGGTTTTTCCCTTCACGTGCAGTGCAGCACTGAAAACTTTAGTCCATGCCCACCTGCTGTGTGGGCCTCACCCCCTGTCTGTATAAATTATGGTGAGACAGAGTAGTTGGCTCCCAAATAGATTTTTTTCAGCCATTTAGGAACCAGTGAGGCCCAGAGCTTAAAGGGCTGTGCCTATCCTCATAGAATCTGGGGTTACAGTACGTAACCAACGTTCTATTTCGTATAGGCTTCGCCCTTTAAGGCTATCGCTAGTGGGTTGAAAGCGAAGTAGGATGTAGTCTATGCCTCACTGGGTCCATTCAGAAACAATATGAAGCGCCTGCTTGCACCAAAAAAGCATTTCATCATTCAGCTTTCTGTGTGCGTAATTACGTGCTGCGTAGTTACGTGTTCCATGTACGTAAGCGCCCTGGAGAGAAAAGATCTCTGATGGGGAAAAGGGGATGGCTGAAACGCAGTCTTGCTGTTGAGAACGGACAAAACAGAGGTTACAAATTGCAACCATGTAACGACGAACAGAGCATGTCAACAGTTCTTCAATATGAACTGATTAAAAACAAAATGAACTGATTAGTAACCAAATTAACTGATTGGTAACAGCAGTCATGAACTGATTAGTAACAATAAAAACAGTAGTCATGAACTTGTGACTGATAATAAATGTCTCACACTGTAATTGCATGTAGTTAGATGTGAGCTTAAAACGAAATTCCATGAAACAAGTAAAAATCATTCTGTTAGAACGCTGAGAACAGAATGAGTCATGGAGAAGGCAGATACATCACGTAGATAGAAGTGAATAAATGAACAAGGCGTTGACCAAGCGGCTGCCGTACAAATGTCCTCTACTGTCATCCCTCCACGCAAAGCTATAGGGGATTAAATCCCTCTGGTGGAATGGGCTCTGAGATTCCCTGGAGGGTCCAGTCCTGATGCTCTGTAAGCATCAGAAATAGCCTCACACAGCCAGTGTGAGAGACGCCGAGTAGATAAAGGGCGACCTGCAGAGGTGTCCCTGTATTGCACAAACAGACACTGAGAATGACACAGTGGGGCCATGTGTGCTATATAACATGCAAGCGTGCGCATGGGACAGAGGAGGTGAGATGATGCTTCCTCCTCTGAATTGTGAAGAGGAGGATAAAACCCTTCCAAGGTTATCATCCAAGGTTATCATTCTCGATTTAAATGAGCTTGTGATGTTTTTTGGTATGAAAGCTGGGTTAGGTCTCAGCACAGCTGAGCTGCCATCAGCTTGAATCCTGAAGCATGATGGGGCAGCAGAGAGCGCAAATAAAACGCTCACTCTCTTTGCTGATGTCAAAGCCAGCAGCAGGGCTGTTTTAATTGACAGGAATTTAAGTGAAACATGATCTAAAGGCTCAAAAGGAGCTTTGATCAGATTGCGCAGAACCATCGTTAGGTCCCACTGTGGAGCTAGTGGGCGTGACACCAGTCTGTGTCTCCATATACCTTTCAGGAAATGCTTCATCAATGAGTGATTAAAAACTGTTTTGTCACCGAAGCCCTAGTGACAGGAAGAAATAGCTGCAGCATAAGTCTTAATTGTGCTGAACGCTAGATTTATGTCCATCAGCTGCTACAGAAAGGACAGCATGCCACCTAGTGGACATGAGATGGTCTCTACACCTTTCTCAGTGCACCAGCACTGAAAATCTGTCCACTTTGATATAAGCGTATAAAGGAGCATTTTTGGCCACGGGCTGAGCGAAGGCGTCCACTCCCGATGGTGGGTTGTCTCGTGGGCTCAGTGAGAACCATAATTGACACTGGGCATTCTCCCGTGTGGCAGACAGATCCACTGCTGTTCAGCCGGACCTGCTCCAAAACTGAGAGATCTGCTTGGGATGGAGGCTCCAGTCTCTGTGGCGGGGACCACCCCCGACATGATATTCGCTCCCCTGTTCAGGACGCTGGGAATGTACACTGCTCTGATGGAGAGCAGGTTTTTGTGTGCCCAACACAACAGCTGTTTCGCAATGCGTAACAGTTAGGCTGGGCACACGCCTCCCTAACGGTTTATGTAAGCTGCCGTCACTTTGTTGTCTGTGTGGATCAGAACATGCTGATCCTCCAACAGGGGGGGCAAAATGCTGAGTCATGTTTCAGACCGTGAAAGCATTCTAGCACATTTATGTGAAGCGGCATGTGGGCCAGCCACTGTGCTCCCACTGCCTGGGAAAGACACATTCCTCCCAGCTTGACAGGAACGCGTCTGTGAAAACTGAGACGTGTGACGTAGGCCTGCTGATGGGAACTCCCTCTGATAGAATGAGGGGGTTTCCTCAGTGATTCAGATCGGTTCTCACAGAGGGGAGCACAAAGATAATCCACCTCTTCTGGCACACAGAATCTATGCGCAGGCAGGCGAACCTTCTCTGAAGGCGTCTCATGTGAAGTAGGCCCAGCAGAACCATGATGTGGGCCACTGACATGGTCCCAGGAGTCACATGACAGGCAGACCGTCACTATGCTAGAGGGTTTGACACGGCAGATCTGAGCTGATAGAGCTTTGGCTCTCAGCTGTGATAAACTGGCTCTCATTGTGGTTGAGTTTAGCTCCGCTTCCAGATAAACAATCATCTGGGACGAACGAACAGAACTTTTTCCCAGTTTATAGAAAACCCCAGGGTTAGCAGGTGTAACACTAGTGTTTTGGTCTGTGCGACTGCTTCCTATCTGGACCAAGCTAATAAGAGCAGATCATCCAGATAAAAATAATTCTCATTCCTGCCATGTGTAACGACTGCAGAGCTGTCTCCACGCATTTCAAGAACATGCGTGGGGTGTTTCAGAATGATTGAAAATGTGAAAAAATGTGCTGGTGAAAACCAGTTGTTCTGGTGAAGTTCTCCAGCAGCTGTTTGTTAGCATGTGGAATTGTCTCCCCATGATCGAATTGCTGAACATGAACAGGTCGAGAATGGGTCTCATCTCTCCGTTTAAAAAAAAAATCAGAACCAGGATGTAGTGTGAGAAAAAAAAACTGTATTTTCTTTGTTGGGAACTCTAGAAATCACATTTTCCTCAGAAATTCTTGAACTTCTGACAGGAGAGACAAGCTCTGTTCTGGAGAAGACAGAACCATCTCTATAATCCCTCTGAATGGTGGGGGTTGAGCTGCGAACTGTAACTGTGCGTGTAACCCCTGCTGATCAGACGGTCAGTCCATCTGTCCAGGGAACACACTCGCTGCCACTCTGAGTAATGCTTGGAGAGCGGGCACACATTTTGTGTTGTGTCATGTTTCTCATGAACGTCAACCAGACTAAAAAACTCTTACTGCCTTCACCCGCTCTGGAGATTCTCTGGGAGGAACCCAAGGGGGGCTCCGACAGGAAAAAAAAAGGCTGTATGTGTGCCTCTGTGCTGAGCCCAGGCTGCGGTCTCACATTAGAGCTGAGGTGAGCTGGCACGCACTAAGAAGAGGCGTGAGCACTTTCTGAGTGAGACGCCGTTTCGGTGGAGGCTGCAGCTGTCGTGGAGAAAACACGTTTACTCCCGCTGTGCTGTGAGTGGGCAGAAAACAGCAGACATTAAAAACGGGGTCTGGCTGACAACGAGGGATTTTACCGGACTCGGTCTGCTGAAAAAACATAATTTTAACTGACATGGCAGACGAGTGTTCTGTGATATTTACTGAACTGTGGTGCCATTTAAATGCTGTTTAGAGGTTACTGGCTCGTTCTGTGTAGGGAATGTGTGAAGAGAGGCAGATGTGAGATCAGCTGATCTGACAGTCTCAGATGAAACTTTACTTTCAGAGATGTTTCTGTTTAATTTCAAAACATACATAGTCAAAAAACACACATTTCCCTCAAGGAGCTGTTCCCTGGTGGAGGGGGCCGGCGGAGGATCAGAGTGTGAACTCGCTGCTGCAGCTGTGGAGCGCCTCTGCTGCTGTTGCTGGCCAAGGAGGTCCCTCCAGTAGCGGGAGCGGGAGGAGTACTGTGACGTCACCAGATGGTGTACACTTTCTGAGACCTCCTCAGACCTCGGCAATTTCTCAAGGATGGTCCTGAAGTTGGCCCCCGAACAGTGCCTCTGGGGTGATGGGGCCCTCCAGCTGGTCTTTCTGCAGCCTCTCGGACAAGGATGGCGAGAGGCGGAGCCGGTCCTCTGGATCATGGTCTTCCGGGCAGTGATGCGGGACAGGCAGACCGCAGAGGCGGTGTACATGTTTAAGATTATGTCAGAGGCTTTACAGAGAGAGCTCTTTGTCTCCTCCATCAGGTCTGCTTCCTCCAGCCTCTTTGAGATGCTGTAGGCCAGCAGAGCAATGTTGTTGTTTGCCGCAACTGCCTAGGATGTGCACTGGTGAGCTCGGTTGGAGAGCTTTGTCACCCTCTGGTCATGCTTTCCTGGAGGGATAGGTTGCAGGTCCATCACTGCCGGGAAGGGGCAGTGAGGTTGTTTCCAGCATCGCCTTTCACGAAGGAATCATTCGATTCACTGCATGACTCTGCGTCAAAGAAAGGCGGTGGCATTGTCCTGCGCGTAGCGTCCCGCCAGGGAAAAAAACACTCAGCGGAGCTGCTGCACGCATCGCCTTTTTCTAGGAAATCATCCGATTCACCACAAGGAAAAAACGTTAGAAAAGATGGTGTCTTCCAGCGAGTAGCAGCCCGCCACGGACAAACACTCAGCCGAGCTGCTGCCAACAACGCCTTTTTCAAGGGAATCATCCGATTCACTGCGAGGAAAACACGTTAGTAAAGGCGATGGCGTTGTCCAGCAAGTAGCGGCCCTCCACTGAAAAAACACTCAGCGGAGCTGCTGCTAACATTGCCTTTTTTCGAGGGAATCATCTGATTCACCGCGAGGAAAAAACATTAGAAAAGGCGTTGGCGTCATCCAGAGGGTGGCGGTCTGCCACGTAAAAACACTCCTCGGCACTTACCTTGAACAAGTATGCTTGTCTCTGCTTCTTCTCGGGGAGGAAGAGCTCACCAGGACGGCAGGAGGTTGGCGTGGCGGAGACCCAGGCATCCTTAGCAAAAGTTGTGCCGGTCAAAGCTGGACATATTTTCCTTCTTCGTTCTTCTGACAGTGCTAGCTAGCTGTCTGAAGAAAAAATAGGAGCCGATTACCCGGTCTCACTGTAATTTATACGGACCAGGGGTAAGGCCCACACAGCAGGTGGGCGTGGACTAAAGTTTTCAGTGCTGCGCACGAAGGGATGAACCCACTAGTGATAGCCTTAAAGGGCGAAGCCTATATGAAATAGAACATACCAACACACAAACATCTGAAAAAAAATAGTATTAAAATTTCATGCCACATTTATAAAAAATAAAAAAAAGCGTTGTTTTTTGTTTTCTTGACTAAAACAAGTAGACATTTTAACATTCAATGTTGTATTGTACTTTAGTTTAAAAAATGTTTCCAACTAATCACAATTTGATTAAAACAATGAACTCTTTAACTTTCATATTCTATCTTTGTTGTAATTTTGATTGTATTCCGTGAATAGGTTGAAGGCACAAAAAAAAAAAAAAAAGACCACCATCTTAGCTGTCAGTTTCTGGGCATGGAGCTTGCCAGTCCATTGACACCGTGTGACCTGGATGGTGTTGGATTTCATAGCATTATTGTAGATGAACTGCCTTCAGACAAGTCAAACTGTACTCACTCAGTGACACAAGAGGGAGAGGAACAATGAGGCCAACAGGGTGACAGTTGTTCCTGGAATGATTCTTCCTATTCAAATTGTCTAGAGACTATGTATTGTAAATTGTTTTCTGTAATTATTTACATTTTCTATGAGTATTTTTAATAATTTAATGAACATAGAGACGACTGAATAAAGATCAAGATTGTATTTTATTTTTTTCCCAAGTTGTTCATGTGATTTCCCAGTTGGCTTTCTGATGTTACAACAATGTTGCTGATGCAGGTAGAAGACCTGTTTTCAAAATGCAGTGTTTGTATGTATGTTTATTATTATTATTATTATTATTATTATTATTAGTAGTAGTAGCAGTAGTAGTAGTAGTAGTAGTAGTAGTAGTAGTAGTGAATGACTGTACTTATATAGCACCTTTCTATCTTATTAAAATACTCAAAGCACTTTACACTACAATCTGTGCCCTTATTTACCAATTCATACAACACTCTATCATATCCATACAAAGCTATATGAACACATCATTCTAAAGAGACTAATCAGTGCTTTTATCACATTCATACACCAATGGGACATACATCGGAGACAATGAGGAGTTCAGTGTTATGCCATATTCAGATTCAGACAACTTTACAGTTAGTAAGTCAGTAATTTACAGTTAGCCTTGATAGAAAATTAAATGTTGTCTGTCTTTAACAACAGGTATAATGACTTTATACAATAATGTAATCTAATAAATGAAATGCCTCTTGACATTACAGCAGTCCCTCACTACGTCGCTCTTCGTTTTTTGCAGACACGCTCTATCACGTTTTTTCAAAATAAGATTGGACAAGACACACAATGGCTGACTGATGGATGAGCCACACGATTGGCATGAAATTTATATTTAAAATAAATTATTTAAAATTATTTAGCGCCTGCGGCATCTTTGTGAAGCCCAGAGCTGCAGAAAAAGCTTCCTCCTGTAGCTCTGTGCAACCCTTACTGCTGCAGGATAAGCTTCCTGCTGCAGCTGATCACCTGATCTGCGTGCAGAGCGGAGAAATGACTGTGGCCAAGAGCACTTGCAGGTGGCAAAGAGCAGCTGAGGCAGAGAGCTGAAATCATGACATTCTGTACTATTTCGTAGTGTTTAGAGTTTAGAAACATTTCTATATATATATATACATATATATATTATAAAATAAACATCTACTTACTACTTGGACTTCTATCCCTACTTTGTGGTTTTTCATTTATTGCGGGGCCTCAGGGGATCCCCGGAGATAAATGAGGTACTACTGTATTTCATTTCTTTGTTTTTCTCAAATCCTTTCTCACCTTGATAACTTTCAAGCTGCAATCAAAAAAAGCTTAATCATTACTGGTTTCATGTGAATCCAATTTTTCTGAAAGCATATCAATCTTTTACAAGATTTTTTTATGTCTGCCATTGATGAACCTCTTTAGATTGTAATGAATTTCTTACAAAGTAATCGGAATAGCCTTTCTAGTGAAAAGCAATTAAGACTGAACTCCTTCAAAAAGGTGTGTGAACCTATTTTCTGTCTTGATTGGAAGCCATTCATCATGGTTGGCAGTCCCCTTGATTTGACAATTATACATGTCTATAATATTTTAGAAATATTTAAAAAACTGCTCACATTTTATAGCAG
Organism: Nematolebias whitei; assembly: GCF_014905685.2. Taxonomy (NCBI): domain Eukaryota; kingdom Metazoa; phylum Chordata; class Actinopteri; order Cyprinodontiformes; family Rivulidae; genus Nematolebias; species Nematolebias whitei. Next base: position 15,303,658 of record NC_056500.1, read on the forward strand.
AGTGTAGTAGTTTGTACTTTATTGTATGACTTAGATAAAATTACTTATGTTTTAGTTGTGTTGGTAAATGTTATATGGTATTGGTGACAGAAAAAAAATATATATATTTTTTTTTAATCACATAATGTGTAGTATACATTACAATTAGCTAGTTATAATTACATATTCAAGAAGCCATGAAAAAATAAATCAATCAAATTATTTTTATTACCAGTAAAATGTGCAGTGAATCTAATTTGAAATATTTATTTGTTTCATTGTAAGAAAAGAGAAAAAAACAGAATGCAAAATGAAACATATTCAGATAAATAGGCTGTCACACTTGAAATAAATGGTGAAACAGATGGAAAACAAGTTGTCCAATTGGGTTTCACAACAGGCTACACAGATTGAAGTCTCCTATCTCATTTCCAAAAAACAAACAAAAACAAACAAACAAACAAAACAAAAAACAACTGGATTGTTTCTGCAGGATGACATAAAAGGATGGGAAATGTGATTAAGCAAAAACACAGCATTTTATTGGATAAGATCTGCAGTACATCATACTTCATCACCAGGAATTAATCTAATTTTCTAAACATGACCTCAGTTCGACACTCAGAGCAGGGGCAGATGGTCATGAGGACTGAAAGCATCAAAGTGACGGGGTAAGAAGGTGATGGGTGAAAAAGAAGGTAACAAAAGAGAAGCATGTCTAGAAATCAAAATTTTAGATCTTCAGCGTGCAAAGCTGTTATCTTCTTACACCATAACAAAAAATATTACCATAATTCAAACTATTCCACTAGCATGAATTGAATGCACATTCCGTAGAAACATCCTTATATTTGTATTTAATATAAATCATCAGTATTCTTGAGTGCAAGAGTACTTACTTCTAAATGTTTATGTGTGTGTTGGATGAGTGTGTTTTTTAGTGTGTATCAGTGTGTTTAAGAGAGAACACACTGATGTCTGGAAATACTTTTCATCTTGATGAATGGTAGTATGTATTAAGGGTTGCATGACTTCTTAGTTTTTAAAGTCAACTTCAACGTGATAAAAACTGAGTCGATGTCGACTAGTTGCTGTGACGTCATAGGAATTCAAGATGCTATATCATATTCACAAAAAAACAGTCACTTATTATTTACAATTAAAAAAAAGAACAACAAAAATTGTGAGTGTATATTTATGCTCCTACCATTTATTGTACTGCAAATAAGTCACAGGAAAACCAAAACTATTAATAAGCTGCAAAAGTGAAATAAACGTGCAGCACATAAAAAACAAAATTTTAGACAGGAGGTGGGCGGTGGTGGATTCCACCACCGTGGACTAAATACAATTCAACTTAAAACAGGGGTGCATGTGAGGGTTTCCACCACTGACGTGGCAGCTGCATGAGTCTAGTCCAGTTAAGCTTCAGGTGGGTCGCTGGCAGTGAGTCATCTGGACATAACTTCTTTCAACCGGCAGGTCAGCTGGCGATCCAAATTGGATCATCAGCCGCTCGCCTCCGCTGATGCAACGGCTGAGTCTGGCAGTGATCCATCTAGACTTTTTTTTTTACATCTTTCAACCATCCGGGCACGGCCACGCGCGTCTGCTGATGCTTCAGCTGGGTCCAGTCCAGTTAAGCTTCAGGTGGGTCACTGGTAGTCATTCATCTGGACTCTTTTTTTTTTGTACCTCTTTCAACCAGCCAGTCAGTGTGCAGTCAAATGGCTGTGCATGGCTGGTGATCCAAAGTGGATCGTCAACTGCGTACGTCTGCAATCCGAAACTTGACACCGACGCCCATCCAATATCTTATTTTGTATTTTTAATTACATATCTATAAACTATTTATTAGCCATCTATAAGGGGAGCCTTATTGTAAAGTGGTACCGTAAATACTATGGAAAATAAATACTGAGCAAACCAGATGGGCAGGAGTTGCATAACTTTTGCAAAATTGTAAGCTATAAATTTACAAGATGCACAGAACTTCCTAAGTTGTTCTTATTTCACAAAACATTTACAACACTTAGAATAATGCAAACAGTTGCATGATTTAAGTTGGATAAAATGGTGTACAAAGAGATTACAGTTAGGTAATGTAAACAAGATATATATTTTTTTACATGGTCTCTTACCCAGTCGTGTGCCAAAAGGAATGAGATCAGCTGGATTGAACCATGTCTGTGCATGTCTTACAAGTGCCTGCCAAACCTCTCAGCCTATGTGATGGTTTTTATCACATCACACGGACCCATTGGAGCATGTGCGGTAGGAGGTGTGCTTGTATTGTTATTGTCAAGCGTGTCTATACTATTTTTTCTTCAAACCTGCCACTAATCCCCTTTTCTGCTCCCATCACGCAAGGGTAGTGTTCATATGTCAAAGCAGCAGTACAACCCCCTCTGAAGACATGCACACTTTTCAGCTGAGTATGAAAACATGAAAGCAAATGCTGAATGAGCAGCCAGGGCTGAAGTAATAATGTTATTAGAAACAGTCATGGACATTAGTTACTGGTTGCAAATAGGTGCAAACCAGTTGAAAGAGGTAAAATCACAAACTGTGACAAGAACACATAAAGTCAAAGTTATTTCCAGTGTTCACTATTTTTTGTCACTAAGCTCATTTTTCCCATCATACTACACAGATGACCTGTAAAAGTAAGAAAAACTTCAAAAATGCAGCATGAATGCTTATCATTGAAATACTTAGTGAAAAACAGCTGAAATTATCTAAAAACATGTTGAAATGTAGCTGAAATGTCAGAACAACCCTTATTTACCAGAAGAAAGCAGAAAGAACACGTTTTTGCTGTATTAGGTTTAAATAGAAAAAAAATAACAAAAAATAATAAATAGGCTAAAAAAAGCTAAAATTAGCAAGAAAATAGGTGAAAAGTAGATGAAAAGTCAGAAAGAAACTGAATCAAGTAGAAGGAAGTAGAAGGAGCTGAAAAGAGCGCTAAAATATGGAATTAGCTGAAAAAGCTAAATTAAGCATAAAATACTGAAACTAGCAGAAATACACTGAAAGGAGATCAAGGAGCTGAAATTAGCAGAAATAAGTTAATTAGGCTGAAAGTAGCAGAAATTACCATGAAAAATGAATGTATCTGAAAACCAATCAATCAATTCAACTTTATTGTCCATAACATTCAATGAAATGGAGATTTGTCTTTGACATCTGGCTTATAAAACAAAATAAAAATGTGATTAAAAACTCTAAAAAACTTAAAACCAAACTTTGCTAAATCAATTAAAAACATTCAGTTAAAACCATTCTAAAATACACAATACATTAAAATAAACAGCTGAAATTTGCTAAAAAAAAGCTAACAAGGTAGCTGAAAAGGTAGAGCAAACTTAAATTAGCCGAAGAAAGCAGAAAGAATGTGTTGCCCAATTAGGCTGAAAGAAGCAGAAATTATCACAAAAAAGGGGAAAATATCTGAAAAAAGCTGACATAACCAAAGAATTGCTGAAAAGTAGCATAAAAAGCAAAAAGAAATTACATGAAGAAATTGCAGAGAGCACATTTTTGATGCATTAGTCTGAAAACAGTTTTAAAAAATGTGCACAAAATGTGGAATAAGCTAAAAAATATCAAAAATAGATAGAATTGGAACATAACAAAGTGAAATTAGCAGAAATAAGTTAGAAAAAGCACAGCAATGTTGTAGTTAGAAAAAAGATTCTGAAAAGAGCACAACACAGCTGAAAAAAGCAGCTGAAATTAGCTGAAAACACTGTAGTGGATTACATTTGCACAAGAAGCTGAACCAGAATAACATGTGAAAGGGGCAGTAAAAGGTTGTAAACGCATGTAAAGATTTGAAGGATGTAAAATGAGCTCAATTCATTTCCTATGAGAAGACAACTGGCAGAAAAGGCTAAATATTTTTTAAAAAGCTAAAGTTGCACCAAATACCAAAAATCATCACACCCTTCTCCTGAACGAGATGCACGTTTTGATTTATGATTTGTTGAAATAGCACAAAAATTGTGGAGCGAGTATGTTACTGAAAAATGCATGGAAGAAAAATGGATCACAATAGTGTGAATGCTTCATAAACATTCACACTATTGGAATTCTATACAAACTCACTAAGATTATATATATATATATGTGTGTGTGTGTGTGTGTGTGTGTGTATGTATACGGATATGTATGTATAGTGATTAAGATTTAAATGGATGTGGAAAAATAAACAGGACTTCTTTGCTGCGATCTTCCTCTTGTACTCACATTAACAACATGCACACTATATAATTCTGCCTCGTTAATCAGTACGTTTTAATCTTAACACAGAGCTGTGTTTATGTGTTGGCTTTGAAGTGCAAAACATAGTTTTTATTTTACATTTTCCATGTTGTTAATATGACGGCTCTAACGGTCTAGAAGGTAATGAGATGTAATTGCCAGCACTAACTAAGCCCCTATGAAAAGCCTTTATTGTTCTTTATTGGACACCATTTACACCCTGATAGTGCACTCTGCTAAATTAGGCTTGATGCAAATCTTTGGTAATGAGCGAAATGTGAGCGCTGTGTGTTTAGGCTTGTCTCAGAACAGCTATTAAACACAACACTCACTGGTGTAGCGTGACGGCAACGGCTATCCTTAAAGTGTTAATGTCTGATCAGTTTATTTTAATCCGTGTCTAGTTTAACAATGATCTCTCTTCTCAGTTTACCAGCTGTCCCATATTTTTGCTCTCACAACTGCCCTCCTTGGAAAAAAATGGGGGCACATTTTACCCAAGATGCACCACGATCTGGCCTTTGCATGACCCCGTCCACCATGATGTGTCTAGTCGCAAGCAGGATCACGCATCAGCCATTTTCTGTCCAATCGGATCGCTCCTCTATGACGGCGTGGCTGTGATTGGCACTGACAGAACGCGATGACACTACTGGCATAGTGTCTTTCGGTGTAACAGATAAATAAACAAATTACGGTTGACTTAGTGCCACACTTTTCATAATAATTCTTGTTTTATTGTATATAAATACATTTTCCCCGCTGTGCTTCTTTTAAACTCAAACTGCATTCTTTTTCCTCTCCGCCTTTGTTTCGTGACAGCCCCGAGCAGCTCGAGCTGTTTATAGGTCATTTGCAGTCCAGAAAGGCGAAGCAGACTTTGCAATGAGTTGACACTCGGTTCCACAGAAAACCACCAGCGTGGCCTTCGGAACCACACAGCTGCAAGAATGTTACCACATTATCCGACACCTCCCGCTGCCTCACCTTTGTCTGCCTGCCACCCGATATTAGACTGCTTTACTTTGGCCTTGTTAGAGGTCCTTAGCAGGGTCAAGGAGTAAGACTGAACACCTGATGACCGACATGAATGACCAGGGTTTTTGTGGGAACAAGAAATGATTTGCTCCCTTGGTCCTTTTGTCACCACGTCATGAGGATGTCTTTTGTAAACTGGTGTTTTAGATGTTTTTTTGTTATTTGTTTACAAACAATCACAAATATATTTGAAATAAAATCATATTAGAATTATCTAACATTATATATATATATTTTTTTTCACCACAAAGAAGCGTTGTAATGAAAAAAATGACTACCATTTTGTCTTCTCTCCTTTGTTTTTATATGGCCACTTTTGTTGTTGCCACACTTTTTGTAGAGGTAATTATTTTTCCCTCCTGCTGGCTATGCTAAGCGTCTCGCTGTGTGTTTGGGCATCCTTTGAAACTCCACAATAGTTTGCCTACAGAACGCTCATTAAAGAACTGGGTATTCAGTGACTCCAACAAAACACATGGGACACCCAAAATGTCAAGCCTGAACAGTATATTATACTGGAGTAAACAGGGGATAGATGTACTTTTATTATATGTTAATATGTTGTTTACTTTAAAGACTGATATCACAGTATGAATTGTGAGTTCTTAGTAATATCCATCCATCCATCCATCCATTATCTTTACCCGCTTCTCCCATTTTGGGTTGCAGGGGTCACTGGTGCCCATGTCCAGCTATCAATGTGCGAGAGGCAGGGGACATGTCTCCAGTCCATCACAGGGACACGTACAGACAAACACACATTCGCTCTCTCACTCACACCTAGGGACAATTTAGAGTTACCAGTTAGCCTAACATGCATGTTTTTGGTGTGTGGGAGGAAACTGGAGTACCTAGAGAAAACCCATGTATGCACGGAGAGAACATACAAACTCCGCCCAGAAAGGTCCCAGGCCAGGATTTGAACCAGCAACCCTCTCACAAAGAGGAGGCAGCTCTACCAACTGCTACTCCATGCTGCCTTCTTAATAATAT
>NC_056500.1:15310033-15324117 GCF_014905685.2 Nematolebias whitei
CAGAAAGGCCCCTGGACCGGGGTTTGAACCAAGGACCTGCTCGCTGAGAGGCAGCAGCTCTACCAGTTGTGCCACCGTGCTGCTCAAAAACAAAGTGTTAAAAGTAAAAAAAAAAAAAAATAACTCTAGAGGAGCATGGTCCAGTTGGTAGAGTGGTTCTGATGAAGTGAGTTTATCTTAGCAACATGGTCCAGTTTGCAGCACGATACTGTTAGCAGTGAGGTTTCTCTTAGAAACACAGTCCCTGTGCTGTTGCTCCATCCAAAATATTGTTTGCTGCAAAAGGTAGCAGAAACATGTTTGTGTATCTAAAATGAGTATAATGGGTCATTTAAATAGCAGTAAAATCACTCTAAATGGCACTCAGTACTTTCTATTACATTAGTTATTTTACATTTGTTAAAGTACATTTACAAAACAGTTAAACTTGTATTCTTATACAATGAATTGAAAGGATATAAAAACCTTCCATGAATCTAAACGTGGCCTCCAAGCTGATATTATCTATTGCAGCGCCAAAAATTTGCTTTCAGTACTAAACTAGTCTAAACTCAACATTAGCATTGGATGAAAGTGACAGTACTGTGTTTGTGAATCCAACTGTGCCCAAAGAGTGAATTAAGTCCAATTCCTCAAAACAAGCACTGTATTCAGACATGTCACGAGTCTTTTGAAGATCCATGCTGATAAAGTTAGCGTGGCTAACACACACACGCATACAGGCACCTAATCGCCCATGAACACTTAGGAACTCTCCCCCTGCTCTGAGTATTTTGAAATAACACCCACATGGACACACGCAGAGACAGCTGTGAAACCCCATAACTGTACAAACATTGTGCAGCTGGCTACCTGAGAGAAAAGGTATGTGCTGCCGAAACAGAAGTCTTCCAACTTTAAAGAATTTTGGAATTTCTCAAATGTTAAGTTTGTGAAAGAATAATACATACCTAACCCCAGTGTTGCCTTTGGGTCAAAGTGATCCCCAAAACAGGCAATATTCTTTCTTTACTAAATGAACTGAACTAGCTGATGACAGAGTTGTAACTAAAAAAGAACTATACACAAATATTGTCACTGGCACACAGTATTTATTTATTTATTTATCATTTTGTATTTCCTGCAAACAGTTTTGTTTATAACACTGATATTTCTGTAACGTTGGCGTCAGTGCAGAGATGCACTAGCCAAAGCAATATTTTACAAAGACAGGAAATAATGCATCAGAAGCAACAAAGTCAAATCAAATGAGTGCAAATTTCAGCCACTGTCCCCAGGTGTAAAATTTGCATGGGCAAACAAATGGTTGGCTTTTAGTGTTTTTAAATTCTCGCCTTTTGGAAAATATTTTAGAACTTTGGTAAGACAGATAAAAGTAAATTCTGAGATAGTTTCTATGCATACCACAAAATAAAATAAAAAAATATTTATATACATAGATATTTTTTTCTCTTTTTTGATTTGCCATTGGCGCTTATAAAATCAGATTCACAAAAATACAGAAATATTAAGGTTATTAACAAAACAGTTTGCATGAAATGTAATAAATAAATGAATAAAATAACTGTTTATATAACAAGTCAAGTCAAATTTATTTAAAAAGCTCATTTAAAAACAGCAGCTGTTACCAAAGCCCTTAACAATAAAAAAATCAATGGCAGGAATAAAAAAATAAAAAATAAAACACAAATCAAAAGAAAAACATCAAAAGATCAAGAACAATAAATTACTAATTTAAATCACACAGTGTCCTGTAAAACTGAGGTGTTATAAGTATTTAAACCATATTTAATTAGCATTTATAATAAATACACGCACACACACACACACACACACACACATTTATATGTACAAAGTATATAAAAAAAAAAAAAATATATATATATATATATATATACATATACATATGCATATGCATATCTATCTATCTATCTATCTATCTATCTATCTATCTATCTATCTATCTATCTATCTATCTATCTATCTATCTATCTATCTATCTATCTATCTGTCTGTCTGTCTGTCTGTCTGTCTGTCTGTCTGTCTGTCTGTCTGTCTGTCTGTCTGTCTGTCTGTCTGTCTGTCTTTCTGTCTGTTTGTCTGTCTGTCTGTCTGTCTGTCTTTCTGTCTGTCTGTCTGTCTGTCTAGATAGACAGACAGACAGACAGACACATTTTTTAATTAATTTTATTTATTTATTTATTTATTCAATTACAACTCAGATCTTCAGCTAGTTCAGTTTATTTGGTAGGCAGAGTATTGCCTGGTATGATAGTACATTTATCACCCTTAATGACATCCACCTGCAAAAGCAACCAAGTGGAGGGCTCAGGGGCTATCGATCACATTCCAAGGCAGAAAAATGGGGGATGGGACGGGGGGCGGGGGGCAGTAAGGCTGTCAGATGAGTGGGTGAGGAGATAGATAGGCTTTTTTTTTTACTATTTACTGACCCTTCAAAAATGCAGATGATTAAGGAAACATGTCCAAGAGATACACAAAAGAATAGAATAATAAAGTATCATTCAACTTTGAAAAATGGAAAAAAAAACGGTCATATTTGAGATGCAAATTACATACTTTTGTGGTTTTGACAGGTTAGGAGTGTTCTGATGAATATGGTTTAAAACTTCAAGATCAAGTGTAGCGCAGCAAAAGCACATTTGACTTTAAGATATATATATTTTTTTTGGCTATGTTTACCTTATAGTGCTCAAAGCTTACATTCATGTTGAAAAATGTCTCCAAAGATACAATTTTTTTTAAGCTAGTTAAGATGAGAATATGTATAGTTTCATCCAGATTTACCAAGTTAAAAATTACAGAGTTACATTTGACAATTTTCTTCTTTTTGATGAGAAAACGCTTGACTGGATTTCAGCACATCTTCAACGTGATACATCACTCTGAAAATAAACAGGACACGCTTTCTGGAAAGCAACGTTCTAAGTATAAAAAAAAAAAACATGTAGCTTGTATTTACTGTAGTTGAACGACCTGAAAAAGCAGCCATAAAACATGAAGCGCGTGCTGGCAGGGGCCTCAAGCTGTTGTCTCAAGGTTACTAAGGTACCTGCTCACACGCCTGTGAACAGGTGTACTGATGCCCTGTTATCCATGTTAATGAAATCATTAGTGCCAGGCTTCTAGATGCAAGTCTCTATGGGATTTGGAGAAAAAAGCCCAGCCGTCTGTTTTGCTCACCTGACACACTGGAAATGACTCTCGTGGTTTAATACAGTAAACAAATGCCACCAGTAGCTCCCTTTTTAAAACAAGGCTCATATGAAAATTGGGTCCATTTATTACAAAAATAAAATTTAATTCTGTACTATTAAGTAATGCATGCATCCAACATGCATCTACACAATGTATACTTTACCGAATGAATGCAAAAGCTTTCTAACGTGTGATGATTTCTAGATTATTTTCACGTTATGAATAAAATGTAATTTAATGTGTTGGTATAATTGTTTTGGAGACTTTCTCTATGTTGTCACCTCTACAGTTATATCAACAAAAAACTTGAAATGTGACGTAGAATTTTATTCACAGTGTAAAAAAGATTGTGGGCGTTTTACAACATGTCTGTAATATCAGCTCAATGGCACACCTGAATGCAAAAACTGCAAAGTTACATTATGTTGAAACAGTGAAGACATTAAAGGAGTTTTTTTCAGAGAGACCATGATGAAGACAAGAACTAAGAATACTAATAAACAAAGAAGCAAGTAATTTAGAAAAAAAAAAGTGGTTTATTGTTTAATAGCTGAACTAAAATGACCGGTGACTTCAAGGCAAAATAAATCATGGTTCACGTGGTTTATGGATTTTGATGTTATTGGAATTTTCACATTTTCTACACAAATTTAGAGTCATGAGAAAATATCATAAAAATACAGATTAAAAACAACATTGACTGCAAATATTTTATTGCGTAAAAAGGTAAAATAATGGATGAAGTAACAGGTAGAGGAGAGGGCACATTTGAGTTCACGTTGTTATCCTGACTTCACTCCATGTGAATTAAATCTAGGACACGGAAACTGATCTGAACTCTCCTCTGCACAATGTATCATAATCTACAGCAAATGTGCGCATCATAATACCCTGTGAGATTAGGCAAATGGGTTGAAGACTGATGTTTGGGTAAAAAGAAAAAAAAATCTGGACTACAAACAATATATTTGCTTTTGATCTGTATTTAGAAGATTCAAACAACTACATACAAATCATCACTTACATGTAAAAAAAAACAAACTAGGTAATTGAATGAATTTCTTTTTTTAAAGAAGACTGGATATGTATTGTAGGATGAAAACAAACAAAATCTGCTAATCACATTTGACCTGAAGCAACTCACGAACATCATCCTAGCAAGAACACAGTGAACTCACATTGACTTACATCATCATGATTACAAACCAGATATTAGCAGTGAAATAAATATTTCCATTTCCCTGTTGTGGCTTTTAATTTCCTTCTCGAGGTTTGTTTACTGGTTACTACTGTAACAAAACCTCTAGAAACGACAACAATATGGACCCGTTCTGGTGACATTGCCCAACACAGATTACCTCCTTCAAGCCACTTCACAGAAATTGACCTTATTTAATTAATTTATTTATTTTGGGAGGCTTTTTAGTGAACGATAACCAGAATACTGACTTATGAAAAAAATGTTTCCTCTGATGAGGACTTTGGGTTTTGCACTGCAGAATAAATTGGGGAAAACCCCCAAAGAAGATGAAAAAAGTTCGGTTTAACCAATGCTTCTTTTAGCCACTTCTGAGTTTTAATTTTCTATTTTCCCCTTAAGGATTTATGCTCAGCTGTTAAGGTAGTAAACACAGATTTCGTGTATCCATAATTATTTTTGACTTGCTTCAGGAGTTTTGAAGGGGGGTGCAAGCACAGCTGCTACATATATATATTCTGGGCTTTCACTCCAATTCATAAAATGCCCATCTGTGGTTGAATTTTGACAGTCACATTCACATGCCTTGTTTGTCTCATTCATTTCTTCAAGCATTTCTTCTGACTAAAAAAGAGAAAACACTATGGTGTCCAGGAATTGATTGGTTGTCAAGTAGTTGGGTAATGGCGCTTCTCATTTTGCATTGAAAATACATATTTTCCTGCCTTCTGCTCAGAAAGATTGATGCAGTGATGAAGGGAGGCAGAGTGATCAATGTGCTGCGGGCTTTCTGGGGCTGATACACTGATGAAGTAACATTGATTCTCACGCTGAAAGATTCAGTGGATCACCTGACAGGGAGTTAGGGTATATCATAAGCCTTCAGTAAGGAATGTGTCATTGATGCTGCCAACAAATAATGTAACTGTAGGTGCTACAGTGCAGTAGAGCAAGCATCCGGGGTGACTGGAGCAACATATTTGCTCAAAAATCAACTTTTAAAGTGCCATTTAGTCAATAAGCACACTTGGCACCCTTCCAAGCCCCAATGTTCTCCCCCCCTCCCCTTTTAAAATATTTTGCTGTCAAACAATGTCACATTCATTCCCCAGTCCCATACTTAACAAGGGGGTGATGCAGATTAAAGAGGCATTAATTTCATTAAAAGCTGGCAACAGTGAGGGATGAAACATTAGAGTAATTTAACGGAGACACTGGCAGCAGTCTAAGAAGGCGCTCGTCGTCTTGCCTGCAGCTGGTACAACACAAAGGCATTTCAGTAACCTAGAATAAAAGGTTTTTGAACAACACAACGGTAGCTGGTTATGGTAATTTTTAAAGCAACTTTATATGTAGATTTACATTTCGAGTGGCACTTCAAAACCCTTCTAGCCATCAGTGAGAACAGTTATACAAAGGAATATTCAAATAGAAAACAAAACAAAAAAAACTGCACTGGAAAAAAAGTGTCATCAAGTTTTCACTCTATTTTAAATGTAGAAAGTAACTAGGAAAACAAAGTCAAAACATATCGTAGGCGCAGTCTTCGTAAAGACATCGTATCTATTTTGTTTTGCGGTGAAACGTTCAGCTCTTTGCCTTTTCCATGCTGCAGAAACCTGGCAGGGCTATTCTGGGTGCCTGTGTGAAATGTGTGCTGGTGCTTGAGTTTTAAGTGGACTGCTAGCTCTGACAGGAAGCGGGGCTCACAGACATCCTTCAAGTGCCATTTTACAAAGCACATCACACAGAACTGTGCAGTGGAGCCCTTGTGTTCCTGCTGGTTTTAAGGTGAGAACACCTCACACTTTACGAGATGTACTGAACAAGTGTGTCTGTTTTGAACACTATGACTGCTGGTTGCATTGCACTTTATATTCACCGAAGAACATAGAGGAAAAGCAGTCATGATCACAGTATATCACAACATGCCCTTGCAGTGTCCAAACATAAGCTAGTGTACAGTATGCCAGGACTGATCAAAGGGGCGCATACATGTAGTAAAGCCCAGTTATGGACTCGTGTGTGCGTGACAAACCAGTTTTGCCTGTGGTTGCCTTTTCTTATTAACGTGCTGAAGAATGACGAAGACACCCAGAGCCAAATAATCATTAGCAGCCTGGCATCTGAGGCTGTAGAGTGGACAGATTTGAAACATCAAAAGAGCTCCCATACGGTGAACACCCATGCTGCTGCCTTCTTCGTCACACAATGCAGAAATAATTAGCTTCCAGTTGTTGCGTGAGAAACGGAGATGGTGTCTGTTAGGTGCAGTTTTATGGACTCTCCAAAGCAACTCAGCTAGTTATTATGTGCAATCTTGAGTGAACTTTTTTTATGTTCATGTGAAGTACCGTTTTGATCATTAGTGACTTGGGTCAGACAATAGAGGAGTATCATTAAATGAATGTGTGATGTGACAAGGCTCAGCTTGACATCAACAAAAATGCCATATACATTGGGTTTCATGTAGGGCTACAGCTTGTGTGGAGGCCATTAAAGGATTTTCGTAAGGCTCCTTTTAAGTCAGAACATGTGTGTAAATATTATAGAAATAATTGGGGTAAAAAAAATGTAAATGACACACTTCTTACTCATCATATACAGTGAGTATTTTAAACCAAACTCACAATCTTGATATTTGTGTATTAATGTTATATTTTTAAATGATGTATATTATTATTATTATTATTAATGTTGTTGCAGTAACATATTTAAAAAGATAAAGTGCTGAAAATGCAGATTCAAGAACGTGCATTATTCATATTCTTGCATTCTGATTATGTTGCAAGACAAACAATAATCAAGATGTGAACCTATGTCCAGGTATGAATTGTCAGATATGATCTTTTTAATGGCCTGATAATTTGTTTTGATTTTTTTAATTGTTTTAAAATGAACATATCTAGTCCTGAATTAGAGTCAAATCTTGTAGTGTTTTCTTTTACCAGATTGGATGCAACAGTGTCTCTGTTCTTCACATTGTTCTGGAAATATTTATTTGACATTATCTTGACTGTGAGTGTACTCAGCATCTAAGAAAAAAATGTCCCCTGTCCTCAAGGAAAAAACAAACAAAAAAAAAAACAAAAACAGAGGCACAGTACTGGTGATTCATTTGATAAAGTTATGACAACACTAACATGAGACATTATTTCAACCTTAGTCATATTTGTTTGCTGAGCAAAGCGGTGCACAAACTGCAGAGCACAATTTGTAGAAATAGTTGAGCCCTAAGTGACCTGAAGTCAAAATTTTGCATGAAGACCATCTTAGCACTACATAACATTGGATTCAGAAAAATACAACCTCTTGTCAATTGTATTGTACAAAACAAATATAAATTAACTGCATTTGTGCATCTACAGGTTGGAAAAATTATCCTTCCATCTTTTCTTTAAACTCACAACCATTTCTAAGATGGAACTGGGAATTTCAGCTTTAACATTTAGCTCTGTTGTGAGACAACTAAGTGGTAACTTAGTATTTTTTTTCCAATAATATTTTTGTGTCTATGTCAATTATGACTCTTTCTGTCAAATAAGGAATTTGCTCATTAATATGTATAAACCAGAGCTTACAACAATTCCTAAATCCAAGCAATCCTCTAACCAAGTTGGTGTCCCCATTTGCTCCAGCCTAGTTCCACAAATCACAAACCAGAATTTAAACATGGGTACTGAATGCCATCTAATCATGTACATGTTTTATCCACACTGCTAGGGGGTGCTAATGGTCATTTTTGAATGCATTTAAAAGTAAGAGTAAAAGCACACTGTGGATTGTAGCTGTATCCTGTTCTTATCTGCCACATTCTAGATAAAAGAGTGTTTGTTATTTTTAGAAAGTTGTCCAGCATCTTCTTTGCTCTACACAAGTAACCACACTTCCCTACATATAACATGTTTTGCCTAAATGTATCTTGTTTAAGTGGCATCAAATGCTTTAATTGTGTATTAACTAACATATGCTGTAAGAAAAATCCACAGTTTCCAGTCTGATATTATCCATCCATCCATTATCTTTAACCGCCTCTTTATTTTTGGGTCGCGGGGTCACTGGTGCCAATATCTAGCTGTCACTGTGCAGGAGGCAGGGGACACTCTGGACAGGTCTTCAGTCCATCACAGGGACACATAGAGATAAACGAGACAAACAACCATTCACTCTCTCATGCACACCTAGGAACAATTTAGATATACCAGTCAGCCACATTTTTGGTCTGTATGAGGAAACTGGAGTACCTGGACAACACACACACATGCACGGAGAGAACATGCAAACTTCACCCATAATAATAATAATAATAATAATGGCCCCAAGTTGGGATTCGATCTGGCAACCTTCTTGCTGAGAGGGAACAGCTCTACCAACTGAACCATCGTGCCACAGTCTTAACTTGCATACAAAAAATTAAAAAATTTAAAAAAAATTACTCCTGTAATATTTTAAATACAAGATGAGCACTTTCATATAATAACATTCATTTTGAGTTTTGATCTATACTGAATGTCTAATCAAACAAGATGTAATTGAGTAACACAGACAACTCAAAACAAGTCTGTTCTTAGTAATTTGATGTGCAATTAAATACAGCTGGTTGTTATTGAGAGAAGAATACACAGTCTTGCCAGTTCAAAGTGTTACCTATAAACCAAATCTACCACAGACAGGAACTCCTTCCAAACACCTTTTAGCATTATTCAAATACGACAGTGAAACTGTCAATCAAACTCTGTCCTTGAGAATTGAACTGGAATACTTTTCGTTACGAGGTGAAGGAAACAGACAGGCCTGGACAGGATCGACCACAAATTAAAGCATAAAGTCATAGATCAGTTATGAATTACAAGAAATTAAGGTAATGGGCACATTCTGCAAAAGGGTTTGAGAAAGTACAGTGCTGTCTCCAGCCTGTTGGAAGCTAAAAACATTGTCCAGACATTTCATTCCAGGGCTCGTCTATGCCCATGAGGATTGACTCATTCAGCAGATTCCATTCCACTTGTCCATTGATTTCCCCTTCGTAAACGCCCTCCAATCTCATCTCCCACAGAAGAGCAAATCAAAGGCTCAATACACAATATTAAAGTTTAGGTTGCAGAAAAGTAAAACAACTGTGAACCTCTTGCTATCAGTTTGGGTCTCACTATATTCACAAAGTAAAAAAACAGAATTTTGAATGTTAGACAATGAGGGTGCTTGACATTATTATTAAAATGCAGGGTTTGGTACTTTTATGAAAACAGCTAATTTACATTCAACTGTTAAATCCACAAAGCTTCACATATGGTGCACCTACTTCATTTTAAACGTGAAAAAAAAAAAAAAAACATATTTCAGAATTGGATAAAATGTGTTTGATTATATCTCAATCCTTTTAGCTTTAAATTTCATTTCCTTTCATGCACCCCCTTCCTGAAACCAATTAAAACATGATTCTTTCAATTTTGCAGCTGCTTAAATAGTTTAACAGTCACGTTAGGCTGTTCTCAGTCAGGACAGTTAAATAGTAAAATATATCAGAGCTTATGAGGAAACTTTTATGCAACGCTTCAGTTCTAATATAATTGGTACAAAACTAGGATTTTTGTCTTCCTGAACCTAGACTAAGTTCAAAAATGTGTTTTAAATTATGTCTGGAATGTTATTATTATTATTATGTCTCATTTTTTGTCAAGTTTTTACGCACATCATCTTTGTGTGAACTTGAAAAAAATCTATAAGCTGTACAAGTTGCATTTTGAACATGGCATGTTACGAATTACGTTTTATAAATCAGCTACGGGTACTACTAACTGATGTGAAGCAGATGTAAAGATCAGAACAAGAAATACTTCTAATTATTAGCCCCACTAAACATAACACTATTTTCTCCATGTTGTGTCCCAGCATTTATCAGCATTTATATCATGAAGCACAAATAAATTACAAATTATCCACCACTTGTTGCCACTTTAAGCCTTGCTTTGCTTTCCTGTAATTGTATTACTGCAATGACTAATTATTTAATCTTGGGTGCATATTAACGTCATAATCAAAGTGTAATTAGACAGTCATTTACATTTGATCAAAAACAGTATTTTTAGATCTTCTTCACTCTAAACTGCTTTAGGATGTAGAAGTCAGCGGAATTTGCTTCTTAACGCAAAGTTTGCAAATAACGTTTGTTAGCGTGCACACAAGTCAAATGTGCAACATATTATTGCCCAGCTCATAAGTTTTAATAAGTATATAAAAAAGTTCTAACTTGAGAAATAAATCCTACTGAAACATATTTTATTTAGTGACAATTAACTTCAATTTGATTGACGGGGTGGTTGTGGCTGAGTTGTTAGAGCATTTGTCCTCCAATGCAAGAGTTGGGGGTTTGAATCCACCAGCAGTCACATGTTGAAGTGTCCCTGGGCAAGACACTGAACCCCTCATTGCCTCCTATCTGTCTCCCATCAGTGTATGAATGTGATAAAGCACTGATTCCCTTTAGAATGATTTGTTCAATTAGCTTTGTGGCACAGGTTGTACTGTCGAGTGCTTTGAGTATCTACAGTATATAAATACAGTAAATTTACCATTTACCATTTGATTATTGGAAACATTTAAAACCTTGGTAGAAGTCTTGTGGTTCTAAGTGGAACACTGGAATTCAGTTTTATATTTCATTCAGTTTGTATGTTCTATGTTAAATATATATTTTAAATACTTGCCAAATAAAAACACATTTTATTCACATCTAAAAGTGATTGAATGTTTTCTACAAGACAAAGTTTTATAACACAGCAAATGAAAAAAACAAACAAAAAAAAACAGTGGTTTTAGGTATGAGGTGTCAGTCAACAACTTCAAATCAAAGACGTTTTTCTCTTCTTTTAGACGGTGTGCTCATGTTTATCTCATCATATTTTTAACTCTGACAGTGGGAGACATGTTAGGACAGTTTCAACGTAACAGTCTTTAAGACTAGAGGGCACGGGGTAAAACAGGAAGTGACAACATTGTTGTCTTCCTGTAACAGTGTTTAAATACATACTGAAACAATTTTATGTCATTCTTAAATATCTTTATATGTATATATATGTATTATTTTTTACTGGACAGTAATAATTCCAACATAGATGTAGGATGCTGCATGTAAATTCATATTTCCCTTCAAATCTGACCAGTTTTGAATAAAATTAGCCATTGATACTATAAACTGAGTCATTGTGTGTTGACTGCGTGCACTTCAATCACTTACGATTGAATTCGTATGAGCACATCAACAAAGCAATCCTTTCAAAGTCATTCACTTTCCTAAAGCTCGACTTTTTCCCCACATTGATCTTTTCAGGTGACGCTATTTTTATTTCTTTGCAATAAAGATCTCTTCAAAGTTCCTTTTTATTTATGCAAACAATAGAAAATCAGATTGCAGTCGTGACTCATAGGTCTGGTCGTGCACTTCCATAAAACTAAATGTTTCAGGATGACGTTTCTGGTTTGGTTAGTTGCACTCAACGCCCTCAGTTGCAAACAGCATGCTTTGTTTGTAGTCTGTTTTGTTTTTGATCTGATTTATTACTCTTCACCACCTGAACATACTTTACTCAGCACAAATGCATTGTTAAAGTTTCTGTCAAACCTCTCTCTTGTCTTGTGAAAATGTATGCACTTTTGACTTTAAAGAAGCTACTTAGAGAACGTTTGTTTAATTTTAAAGTGGGACATGTCTGCTTATATTTCAAAAAACAAGGCAATTAAAAATGTCTGTGTCTGTCGGAACTTTTAATCTGATTAAAGTGGAACATTTGAAACGAGGAACCCTTCACAGTAATGCCCTTGTACTGGTGGTATTTATTAGTTTTTGCTAAATGCCTATAAATTTCTAGTGGGTAATATTAAGAGTCTAGAGGAGCTAATAATTATAAGGCTATTGTAAACATTGGCCAGTGGGGAGCACGAGCCCATTCCAGCTGTCATTAGGTAAGAGGTGGGATATGCCTTTTACAGTCCATTACATGGCCAACACAAACAACCATGCACACTAGCTCTAAAAAGTAGAGTCAGGTCCTCTGGATGGATTTTTCATTTTTGAAACATTGAAACAAAGATCCAGTTCCCCGGCACAAACAGAGTAATACTGTATTGTGTATGCTGTTTGGTCCCAGGAGGCTGTGATCAGTTATGCATCGGGGAAACTAAACAGCCATTGGCCAAGAGGATGGGTTAGGGCTAACCCTAACACCCTTAGGTGAGCAGGAGTGGGGACAGGGTATCCCTTATATGCCACATTTATGAGCATTATGTATTACAATTTAATAACCTTTATTTAATCAGGCATATCCCATTGAGATCACAGTCTAACATGCATGTTTTTGGTCTGTGGGAGGAAACCATTCCAACAGTGTTAGGTTTTTGCCTTTGTTCATAAATGTATTTTTCCAGTATAGCTGGAACAAGTTGCAAACTGAAGTATTTCAAATTTCTCATCAGAATATCCTGGTTCCCCGACATCTGATGCAGACCTTCATTGGTTTGGTAGCACTGAAGGTGGAACCCTGAACCGCTGATCTTGCCTTATGTTCAAATAACATTTTTCTCTTTTTGTCACACCTGTTTTATTACTATTAACATGCACCACATAAGGTTTCTGCACAGTGTTTTGGTAGTATTTCAGTTTTATCATTGGAACACTTAGACACTTAACATGGACAATAGTCAGCATTATTATTTTAACTCAGTCCAAGGGTGGTGAACCCCTCAACAGCCTAAAGGTAATGTATCAGTAGGATCAGTGTGTTTTACTTGCCCACAAACAAACTGGAAGATGACTACTTAAATAGCCTCAGTGAAATAGAAGCCAACACAAAGACGAGCTATACTCATGTCAAGGATGATTGAAATGGTAATAAACCATTATGACCATTAGGAGGGTGTTTTTTGCCATAACTGAACAAGGGATGGTGTTTTAGCTTGTCTGTGCCTCTAGTGATCCCATTTTGCTGGAATGAATTGGTGGGAGGGTGGATTTTTAGAGGTAAAAATACACAAGGGGACAATATTCTGTTTAGTTTGGAGGTGAATCTCGTCCATCTCTCCCACTGACATATGGCATTGAAGGAGAAGGGGACAGGATGCTTACAACCATGGTTGAATATCTGGTGTGTGTTGGTTCTCCATGCTTTTCAGTGGTGATCCATCTCCCACATGTCACACTAAGTTAAGATGACTCCCAGGCCATGTTGACCCAATGTGCTGCTTCCCTTCAGAATGCACACAAACACTCACACAGACACACATTCACAAAAAACCCAAAGCTCTGGATAAACACAATTAAACAACCCCACCCTCAGTTGTCATTCTTATCTTATCTTGAATTTTAACGTTAAATCCCACTCCCAACACACACGTACGATGGACAAGGCCTTTGGGTTGCCACTGAATCCTCCAGACTTGTATTTGTTGCTTTGTAGTCTTTCCAACATTTTGTTATTTTGTATCTCTTCTTTTACATAACATATTTTTTTCCAACTTCTGGCAAGTAAGGATGATAGGTTCTTAAAATCAGTACACATATCACAATAACTGCTTTTAGATTAGTCTGAATACAGTTATTTCCATCCATCCATTATCTTTACCCACTTATTCCATTTTGGGTCACGGGGGTCGCCGGTGCCCATGTCCAGCA
>NC_056500.1:15324217-15334226 GCF_014905685.2 Nematolebias whitei
CATTCAACCTTTATTTATACAGGTTAGTTCCCATTGAGCCTCAGGGGGACTCATTTACAAGAGAGACATGTTACATACAACATACAGAGTAGATGAGGAAAAGAGAACATGAGGGTGGAGAAAAAAATAAAAAATCATGTCTCACACCATGTCCTGGCTGGGGCACAGAGTAAAATATCCACAAAAAAAAGACCTCCCAACATAAACCGCCACATACAATGACATCATAATACATCAGATACTTGAGAAAGTTCTGATATGATGGTACAGTTTCTATCAGTGGACCATTCTGATAAGGCCACAGAAGTCCTCGGGAGGGGCGGGGGGGAGGCAGAGCTTCCTAGTTTACATATCCTTCAGAAATAATTTGAGATAAATTGGCCTATCCAAGGCCAGCGGGCAGGCCAATTTCAGATAAACAATATTTTTTTTGGCAGGCAGACTCTACTGACATGTCTGCCTTCAGTTCTGCTGGTACACTCAATGGCGAATTCAAACAGCCAGATCCGTGGACATTCCGTACTTGTTAACCTTCTCCAAGGTTGAATATTTCATGCCGACGAGTCCTAGGAGCTGCAAGTGGCCCACGATTCTCAGAGATTGTGTCCAACTTACGGTTCAGCTCACAAAGCATATTAGTCTGAGAGCTCGAAGCACGGAGTAATCTTCATATAAGGCTGGCAGCTTTACTATTGCCAAAACTGCTGCCGACGTCTTCCTTATTAGCTGATAACCCAAGTTTCCACCGATTCCAAATAGCAGAAACCCTGTTATCATAAATCCAATGATGTATGTGTCTTCTACATCCTCAACAGACAGCACATACAGGCACATCTTCTTCCAAACATGCCAGGGATACATGACATATCCAGCTGCGTGTGTCCCTTCAGGACATGAGGGTTCTCCTGGATACTGTCTTCTGGTAGAAAATGTTTTATTAATTGCATTGAGAGACCAGCTGACCAGATCCATAATACATTTAGATTTGGAAGATGTGTGAAGAGAGGCTCTGAGGAGGATCACAGGACAAGAGAGCAAAAAAAGCAGGAGGGAGGGAGGAGCGGGTGAGAGCGACCATCTTCGTCGAGATCGAAAGAAAGAATGAAAAGTATAAATATCTGTCAGAAAAAAGAGGCCTTCAAGGATAACGTTGTATCTTTTTCTTACAGATCTTGAAGCAGAGAACAGTTGGAGAGGAGGGTGGAGATCCCGGGTGAGTGGTGATACAGGTATGTGGTTTGTAGGAGAGTGGCAAGATGGAAACCAGGAGAACGTATCCATTGTCAAGAGATATGGTTGGTCACATGCGAGTCTGGAGGCTCAGGCCTCTTCAAAAGAGACAATCACAAGGAGACTCAAATGAAGGTGAGTTTTCATAAGGAGTAAAACCCAAGCAGGTCTGAAGCTGAGGCTTCAATGGTCCAGTGTCAAACTGCTGTCCAACAGGAACTCAAGAACAACAGTCCTTATCAGAACTGGATTAGGAGCAGTTGTGAGAGACAGGCTCTGCCCTGCCGCTCAGGAGCTGCAGAAGCTAGTTAACAGTAAAAAACACCATATATATATATATATATATATATATATATATATATATATATATATATATATATATATATATATATATATAAATGCAGGACACACTTCTTCATTTGAGATTGTCTGGCTTCAGTTTTGTGACTTTAACTCTTTTCATTCTTGTACAGATAGACATGTTTTGACATTGAGCCTGCCTGTGCGGTTAGGTTTGTTATGTCTGAATGTGGGTGTTACATCATGACTCACTACCTTCTATTATTTTGCTTCAGACAGCTAAATAAAAACATTCATCTATTACTTTAGCAGTAATAGCTTTGGGATATCCCTTAAAAGGTCACTGGTCAAGTCTGCCATAACACTCACACCTAACTATGTCATCAGAGTGATTACCCACTTACATCAGTCTGCTATTACTGTAAAGGTTAGGACCTAATGTATGATATAAGTGTGGAGGTGTTTGCTGCAAACGTGACTGTAAGTGGAGCTCAGGCACTTAGATTGAAGCTAAAAATTGAACTGAATGATTTTTTTTTGTTTGTTTTACTTTTCTCTAACATAAAGTTAGCCAATATATATACAAATATATATATATAATACTGTATATTGCTGTTTACAGTAAATGCTGTATCATAATAATTTGCAAACTATTCTGTTGGTAACTGCCCATTTAAGCTGAAATTAGTCCTTCACATATTGAATTATCAGGTCCAACTGACTTGATTTATTCTGAACAATGTTCTTGTTGTGGTTTTAAACCAAACAGTTGCTAAATTTGAACTATTTAGGCAAAATGACAAAAATTTAAAGTTGTGAAAAACACAAAGTGAAGTATTTAAAATGAGGGCAATTAAAACAAGAGTCAACACAATCATGATGAATCAAGGAGCCAAGGCTTCTCTATGCACAGAGGATTAACCTAATTTTATGCACTTTAACCATAATCATCTACAAAAATTCTCAGTGATAATTGGATGAAAAACAAACAACATTTTAGGCTCACAATTCATATTTAAAGTGAAGTTTTACTTTCAGTTGGTCATGGATTAAGTGCTGCTGTTAAATCATCTGAGCATGTAACAAGCCCGCAACAAATCACATGTCGAAGTGCATGGAGTCAGGCAACCAGTGGAAACCCATGACAAGTGGAAATGAACAGGAAGTAGAAGAAGTTGTTCATAAATTTGTGAAGCAGACCTGAAGTGCAGATGCAATGAGGCTGAAGCTATGCTCTCTGTATCATGGTTGACTTTCTACCCTGTTGGGAAGTAAACAGATCAAACAAAATCTGACTTTCAGCCCTCTCATCTGCTTAAAGTCACAGCCAATTGAAAACAATGGGATAGTCCAGACATTTTAACAAGATCTTATGAATTACTTATGTATAAAGGCTTAAATATTCTAGAAATGCCCCTTTTTAGGACATGCAATGAGCTTATAGTTAGAAAAGATGAGCTGACCCACCAAGAAAAGGGCAAATCTAATATATGTTAACTCAATTTAGTCTTAGTCTCATTGCACACACTCCCCACCCCCTCAAAGCCTCAAAACAGTCGGTCACGTTTTCACCTTCCCCAAAAGTAAGCATCTGCTAAGGTCCCCATAACACATAATATGCCATCTGTCCTGTTTTATCTCATTTTGTCTTCAGTCTCTTGCCCTAGCATCCATTTTGATCCTGGTTAAAAAATGATTGCATTTCTTTTGTGACCATGTCAAAAAAAATAAATGGCAAGATGTGAACTCTACAACACTATAATGCTATTTAGAGACAGTTGTCTCCTACAGATGAAACTTCAGTCATTAGAGAGTCACTGATTTCCAATGGAACTGTGAAAGTACAAAGACTTGTTCTCCAGGTGAAACCAGAGCTGTCCTGGGAGGCATCTGGCAACCTGGACACTGAGTCAGACAGATGAGCTGTTGATGAAAAAGACCAATAATGCATGCCTCCTTTGCATTTCTTGGCAGGAGTGGGCTAATTTGATACATTCCTTCCTGGGTTTTCCTCGCTCTGTGTCTTTTTTGGCTTTGTCACCCTTTCCCGCTGCCTGTCTGTCTGTCTTCCCTGCCTTCTCATCTGTTCATCACTTCCACCCCGGCCTGGAAGAAGGTGAGGTGGGCAACAGATACAGGATATGCTGGTTGTCAGCCAGCAGCAGACATGCCTGGCAGAGCTCCTGAGCCTGTTGAGGTGTCAAACAAAGAGTCACTCAGTTCAGGAAATGCAGGACAAGTTGTAAGCCTGTCCAGCCATTAATGCACACGTACTGATACTGAATTTAAAGAAAAAAATATATCAAGTAAAAGCTGACACAAACTGCACTTAATGTGTTTTTGTGATTTTTTTTTTTTTTTTCTACTTAAAATTGTGGCACACACTGTGCAAGTGTGTGCATGTGCATGTTAAAGGTTGCAGCTGAGGGGACACGCAGGCCAAACACAAGTAGATTTCCTCCTGGACCTGGTCTCATCATCTGTTGTTGCTACTGTCAGGCAGATGGTGTCTCCTGGTTCCTCATTTCACAAACACACATGTGCCCTGACAGACACACAAGAGCACACACACACCCCCGCACGTCCGATAGAAGACCATATATCATTTCATTACATGTCTTCAGTTTTGTACAATAACATCCGCTGGGGTAATAGCTGCATGCAATTCCAGAACATTTCATCAAGGATATCAACTCGTACTGCTGGACATGTTTGCCAGGTCTTCTCTTCTGTTGGAAAGCTATCCCTACATCCTCCCTTCAACACCACCTCTACTTTCAGTCACACAGAACCTGATATGTTCGATTAAATATGACTTGACTTTAAATAAGTGGGCTCCACTAGTGTTGGAATTTAAATTTGTCTTTTTTAAAACAAAAAAAGTCAGAGATTTAGATGAAAAAAAAAACATCTAAAATAGACATTAACAATAAGGGATATATCTGCCCAGTTGCATTTTTTAAAACCTAATTAACAGCTATTTGCTAGTTTGATGCTGTTATAAAGTACAATAAACAATAAAAGATAATTTGTTGTTTCTCCAGATGCAGGAAGAGGGCCACTTGCATCAGGAAGGACCCCACTCACCCAGCACACACACTTGTTGCCCCACTCCCCTCAGGCAGGAGGTTGCGGAGAATTAGGTGTAGAACCACTAGACTGAGGAACAGCTTTTACCCTGAAGCTGTTAGACTCATAAATCCCTAAAACACTGTAAGGAAAACAAACAAAAACAAACAAACAAATAAACCAAAAAAAAAAAAAAACTGTAATGACAATTTAATTGGGAGATTTGACACTTTATTTGTGCTGCTGATTTCTTACCCATAAACTGCTTTATTCATACCCATCTCACAACAGACTCATGTTCAGGCTGCTGTTTAAAACACTGTATTGTATTATATTTTTATTGTTTAGTGTATATCTTAGATCCTTGTGTACTGTTTCTGTTTTATAATTTATATTATTGCTATTTTAGGTGCAACTGTGACCTTGAGTACACAGTTTCATTCCACCTCATGTACCACATGTGATGCAAATGACAATAAAGTCACATTGAACCTTGTACTCTTGTTTTAAGATGCATTTACCATCACAGTTTTATATGTTTTCCTTTTATTTGTGATGTTGCCTTCCCATCTCAATAACTTTTTAAAAAATGTGCTTAATCTATGTCCACGCATGTAAACAATCTTTCATCAGATTTTCATGTTTACCACACAACACCAGCTCGAACAACAAAGCTGTCACGCAGGGAAGCACATTTTCTTTCACTGTTACTTCATCACTATGACTTTACCACTGGCAACACAAAGACACAATGCTTAGACATCAGCACTGAACCGGGTCATCCTGTCATGACTGTTTACAGATTCACCCCCGTACAGCTGCTGTCTTTAAAGTAGCTTGTCATCATTTCTCCTACCTATGCAGGAGCACAATATTGACAGCACAGGTGACTTCCTTCCATCCGACTATTTACAGATTTCCAAATTCTCCGATTGCTCTCTGTTGATAATTAATAGTTAGAGGTCACAATGTCCTTTTGTGTGTGTGTGTTGGCTTTCTCCACAGGTAAGAGCTCTCATATGACAAAATGGCATCAAGAATCAACACAACAGCAGCTCTCTATGTTGTTTTATATGTTGCCAGTTTCTACCGTAATTTCCAGACTATACATGTAAGCCAGTACTTTTTTCATAGGCTTTGAATCCAGCAGCTTATAAAATGCTGCGGCAAATTTATAGATTTTTGTTTTTTGGCGGGCTAACGAGCTTCCTGCCACCAAAACATTTAGCCTCATCACACCCCTGCGCTCACATAGTTGCCCAATACACATCTATCCTCGGGGGATGGGTCCTCTTGACTACCTGTATAAATAAAAGTAAAAAATACTCTGACCGATGAAATGACCAAACAGGTCACAGTGGACCAATGAAATGAGGAGTGGAGGAAAGAACAGGGAGGGAGAACTTGTGCCCCTCCTTGGGGGCACAACAAATTATTCATAGCCACTCGATATCAGTGTGAATAGTGTATTAACGTGACACTCGAAGCTCCGTGGGAGGCTTGGATGACTGGTGGCAAGAAATCTTTTACCAAAACTGGCAACATGCAAAGAGCAACTTCTGCTCCAGTCTGCCAGTGGATGCTGACAGAGGAACTGTTTAAAAAAATAAATAAAATCCTTTCCAGGAGGAAGATGAAGATAGCGATCAATGACTGCCTGGTAGGCTAATGTATTTTTTTTAACCAGCAGTGTTTCCAGCACTGTTCAGAAAAAATACAACAACAACAACAACAACAAAAAAAAACATTTACTGCATGTATTTGTGTATGTTACCAATATGCATATAATCAAAAGTTAAAAAAAATATATCTGTGTAAATGTCTCACGTTACAACATGGACACCCGCGGCTTATACACAAGTGCAGCCTACATATGTACAAAATTATTATTATTGTTTAAATTTAGTGGGTGCGGCTTATACTTGGGTGCACTCAATAGTCCAGAAATTACAGTACACATACAAAACAAAATAAAAAATACAACTGCCAATCTACAAGAAAAAAAAAAAACATCTAGTCCTGAACATGAAATTGTTCAAAGTTACTTTGTCACTCAAAATATAGCAAGAGCACATATATTTGTCAGCAAAGGAGGAGTGGTGGTGCAAAGGTTAGAGAAGGCAAGCCTGTGATTGGAAGGTCGCTGGTTTGACCCACAAACTGACAACATCAAAATGTGGGTAGGGAAAGGTAAAGCACCCACACCTTCCTCCACCCTCATTTGCACCATTTTAGGACCTTAACCCCCACCTTCTGCTCCCCCAGGCACCATAGATGGCAGCTCTCTGCTTCGCACAGAGGGCTGTGGTAGCTCAATGGTCTGTGGTTGTGTCAGGAAGGGCATCCAGTGTAGAAATAGACAAGTCTTCATGCGAGTTAGTTTGCTGTGGCAACCCCTGAGGAAGGGAGCAGCCTAAAGGAAAAAACAACAACAACAACAACAACAACAACAACAACAACAACAACAACATATATTTGTCAGCAGGTAAAAACAGTCTGTTAAAATGTGGTAAGGAGGTCCAACAAAGCCACTATTGTATTACACCTGAAAATCCCAGAACTATAATCCCATTATAGTTCAAAACTGTTTTAGATATTCCCGACAAATGATTTGCTTCACGTTGGGCAAAAATAAAAATAAAAATCTTCAAATGACAAACTCACAATGAATTGAAGTCTTAACACTGACTGACTGAAACACTGTTGTTCACCATATTCTTCTTTTACTTGAGCAAACCCATTGGCTTGCATGTCTTGGTGAGTAAAATTACAAAACTTAAACTTGGCAAATCCAATGCATGGGACGGTTGAAGCAAGCTTTATATGGTGCATCACAAAGGCTTCAGCAATGTCAGTTCAGTGACTCAATGAGACTAACCTGAATAAATAAAGGTTGCATGAATGTTCAGCTTGAAAAAATAAATTTAAACATTGAAGCATGTAAAACTGTTGTAATGAATCCACCTCATAGACTTATGATTTTTAAAGACCAAAAGAAGTGTTGTCATAAAATGTCATTAATGTTTTATCTTTTGACCATTTTAACAAACCACTACTGTGAGAGTGTTTACCTCATCTATCTACTTATTAATAGGTTAATAATGTATTCATTGTCCAGAAGCCATATTTACTGCATGTACAGCTGTACGTAAAAAAAACTTGTAATGATATTATTAATAAAAATTGATAATCATATTAATAAGTCAAAAACAATGTTCATATTTTGATGAAACAAACAAATTTCTACAGGACTGTTGAGATTTTTTTAGGTGAACATCAAGTCCCCTGAGACAACTTTGTTGTGATTTGGCGTTATATAAAAAAATTGAATTGAACTGAATTGAATTGACTATGCATCGACTGTCTTCTTGCATAGATATGCCACTAAAAAAACATGAACAAAACATGGAAATATGACTAAATAACCTTTATATTTTCATCCTTGGTCCAGCGAACCATCAGTGTGTGCATGTCTGTGTGTGAATGTGAGTGTATATCAGCCAAGCTGAAACCACACAACAGATGGACATTTTGAATAAATAAAGGATGTGCACAACATGATGACTGTCTCACTTTCTCCTTCCCTTTCTGTTTTGTTTCTGCGAGGCTGAAAGCAAAGTCATGAGCTGACTCTGTGATTTCAGAAGCCTTTTGTCTGGCTTGGCAACAGAACACATCCAATCATGTCTGAAGGTCAAGATGTTTAAAAGCTCCTCCTGTTCCTCTCTTCATAAGATGGAAAAAATTGAATAAAGGGATTAACAAAAGAGAAACATTTAAACCCAACAAAATTATTCAACAAGTGAACAGCTGCCTACATTACTATAGAAACATATGGAAGTAGAGTGTTGACACAAACACAAACAGAATACCTATATTTTGATGTAAAAGCTGGGGGGAGGGGGGGGGGGGGGCTGCAGCTCAGAGGAAACAGGAAATTTAGTTCATTCAAGTAGCACTTTTCTATGAAATTATGTAATACATCAATGTATTTATTCATCTTTTAAACATTACTGGCCACATTCACCTACGTCTTTATTTAAAAAGCTCTTTAAAACAACCACAGATGCAACAAAGTGCTGTACATATAAAGTCAAGAACATTTAAACACATAAAATAATAAAAGAGTTAAAACAGTAAGATCAATGAAAACAATAACAACAGTGCAGAGCAAATTTAAGGCTCTGCCAAAAGCCAGGAAATAAAAATGTGTTTTTTTAAAGAATTAAAAAAATGGAAAGTACCTAACTGTATTTATGTTTGCAAAATCTTCTTAATTTGTAAATGTCTTGCAAGTTAAATATGTTTTTTTTTCTTTCAAATGTGCATCCACAGATCCTCTGATCAGCAAACTGAGGTTGTGAGTTGCAATTCCCCCATCGTTCTTATAAATGGCAGATGATAACTGTTACAGTCATTTTCAGATCCACAAGTCAGAAAACCATATTCTAAATAACTATTTTATTTACCATTTAAGAACAACTGAAACTACAAAAACAATTAATTGAAAAAAAAATTGTTAATGATTTTAAAATCAGTGGAGTCAGTACATTTAACTTGTTTTGTTTTGCAATGTGTTTCACACTAAACATATGTTCAGTGGATTGTGTTACAACATGGACATTTTTCATGTAAAATAAGCATGTAATTCAAAACTGAAATGGTGTAAATATTTACACCCATTTTTGTTATTACAGTTTAAGGTGGTGGGCATTGGCTTTTAATGTGATTTTTTTCTTACATAGCCTTTTAAATAGCCTTTTACACTGATAACTTTGATCAAATTATTTTTGTTCAGATTACTCCGACTCCTGTCTACTGCAGGTAAGATAGGTATTATTCATAACAAATATACTGAAACTCACACTGAAAATTTTGAAGTGACCCTTTATGAATCACTAGTTTCATCATTTTCTGTATTTGTTTAGTTGAATTTTAAATTATTTTTTTGTTTTCCAGATTCTCAGTTACATTTATTTTTTCTTATATCTTTTTTAAATGACATTTTAAATAAACAATCTTGAAAGTAAATATGTGATTAAATTCAGCTTTTGAGAATAGAAAATATTAGATACTTAAATGTAAGACACATTAACAGAAAAATATTAAATCATATATTTAAACAGTCATCCAGTACATGGTAAATCCAAAAAATGGTTAAAACCAAAACTGGACTTTATTTTGTAGCTGAATCCAATCTTAGATGAGAAGCAAAATGTCTTCAGCTACAAAATAAAACTCCATTTGTTTTGTTTTTAACTTTTTTTTTTGAATAACCGTTCATATAACCATAAATAACCATAATTTAAACAATCAAACCAAGCATGCCAGTTCAATCCCCGTGACCGACAACATCAAAAATGGTGTGTGTGAAAGGTGAAGCACCCACACATATATATATTTATATTTA
>NC_056500.1:15334326-15343286 GCF_014905685.2 Nematolebias whitei
TATTTTCAGTTTTATTCCCAATTAAAGGAACTTCAATACATGAAATTTTTTTTTTTTATTTTTTTTGTTATTTATTATTTTTAATTTTTTATTATTATTATTGTGTTTTTATTAATTAATTTTTTTTAAACAATTTCATGTATTGAAGTTCCTTTAATTGGGAATAAAACTGAAAATACCAAATATTTTGTCTGTAACTTTGGTGCTAAACTGTGTAAAACTAATAATTCCTGTTTCTTTTAACTTGGCATCCTCTTTGCAAATTGTCTTAGCCACTTTTGTCTCTCTGTGCGCTTTGAGTGTCTTTATCTCTGGACATTTGTCAGCACATACTGACTGCAGAACATCCTCTGACTCACGCAGTGTCAGTGTGTGATGCGAGACTTGTTACTGACAGCTACGCTGGTACGTAAGCCAGTATGGTGAAAACGACAGACCTCCATTGCCTGGTCTTTATCATTACAGCTGGGTCGTGTGTATGGAACATTGACTTGTCATTACAGCTGACCTTGCAGGAAAAAAAAAATGACAACACAGTGAAACACAATGATAGGATGGGCATGAGTGAGAGACGCAGATGAGGCTGAAAGAACCAGAACCGTGTAGCTGAGAGAGAGAGACATGCAAAGCACGAACACACGCATAGACACACACAGCTGTGAAATTTGACTCAGTGGTCTGGGCAGTGGATCATTCTGGAGTGCAGGTGTATTTGTAACCACTCCTTTTTTTCAATCTGCATGCATTGTTTGACTAAAAAAGGACTAGACTGTGCATGTGTCTGAGCCTGACTGTGTTTGCCTGTGTCAGAGGGCAATGATGTGTGTGTGTGTTTGTCTATTGGTAGTGAAGCCTCGCATTGTGCCCAAAGTCAAGCATCAATCCTATGTCAACAGGCCGGAGCAAAAGCCCAAAGTGACCCCGACCTAACCTGGCTCCTTGTGTGGGCTTGTATATTTCCAAACTCTTTATTTATCGTCGTACTTCATGCTTGTTGAGTGTATATTAATACGATAGCACAAACATATTGCAACATTTACTAGTGTATTGTATATTCAATTAAAGGGCACGGAAAAGACAGAAGAAAAACTCAACACATAGCAAGACTTGTGAACAAAAGAACTGTTTTTGTACCAAACTGACTAAACTTATGTTATACAGATGATGAAGCACAAGAAGGAGTCAAAAAACAACAACAACAAAAGATTTCGGAGAGAATGGCGTCTTCTAAAGCAAACAGCTTTTGAAAGTCTTAAAGTTGCCTAATGGAACAAGACTAAGGAAGAAAAAAATTGATGGAGAGAAAACCAGAAGAACAAGTTAGGAGAGAATCAACCACTTCAAAACAACAAGACCCTCCCTGGTACGAATCAAATACGTCTTACTGGCCTTTTATCTATGCACGTTTCAACTCACTCTAATCCTTAAAGCGTGAAATGGGAGGAGTGACTGTGGGATGGAGGCAGAAATTGAGCATAGAAAGTAAATCAGGCAAATGAACATGCAAATTTACCACTATAAGCTACGCACAGGCTGTGCGAAACATCCAAATGTGGGAGGTGTCATTGGGATGCACGAGACTATTTAATCCATTGTCCTGATGTGCTCTTTTTTCTTCATTTACTTCCAATAGCTTTGTCATCATTCTTGTGAAATGATGGCTTTCTTCATCTATCTTTCTCATTTTCTTCCACACACGTTCTCGTTTACAAGTTTGGCCTTTTGTCATTTGTCTTCTCTCTTTCACTTCCTTCTTACATTTCTAGCAGATCTCTAAATCCTCCTGTGTTTTTCATCAGCATATTGATTGATGCGACATGTAGTGTATGAGGGACTGTTTTTCAACCACCCACTGCTCACCTAGACTATTCAATTAGCAACTTGAGCGAACTGACGATTGCTTTAGTAAAGTGTTATTTATGATAGAGGTCAAATGCACCTGGGATTATTCTAACAAGCATGGAGGGAATAAAGCAGAGACATTTGTTTTCTCTGCGTGCTCTGACTGTGTGAGAAAAAAGAAGCTGTCGTAATACAAACAGGCTCGAGGAGATCATACACAAGCAAACAAATGCTTACACGCACATACACACAAACATACACACACATGCATGCAAGACCAACCCCTACCAACTAATCCCATAATGACAGGGCAGGCCTAATAACAGGGGAGGGCACTGAAGCATTCGTCCCCACGACTGCATCCAACACACACAAACACTGCAGCAGAGTTACAAGCATCTTAAAATATTTCTTTGTTCAAACAAGCAGACTTCTTAAAAGGATGAAAAAAAAGAAGAGGGCCAAAGGAGGAAAGGGGAAGAAGGGCCATTATTGAAAGACAGGAATGCATAGCCGTTTTACAAGTCCCCCGGTCACAAAGAGCAGACAGGTGAGGGGTTAAGCTTAGATCTTGCCGTGACTGTTTGAGCGTTTTGGCACGCATGCCTTTGTTAGCATGATTCTGTCAGGTTACAGCTCAGAGATAAGGGTTGTCCCCACAACTAGCAATGTATTGAAAGTGACTTCTCATTAAGGATTGTTTTTAATTGATAAGAAAGTCAATCAATGAAAAATCAATAGAACAGGGCTATTCAACTGGTGGCCTGGGGGCCAAATCAGGCTCAAGGATAAGTCAAGTTTGGCCCACATTGAACCCACAAATGAACCCAAAATTGGTTCATTTTTTAAAATAAAACTACATTTTAAACCGTAAAACAAACTTACTGACAAATACTGCTGAATGTTTGGCCCCTGAGCTCTTGGCTTTCAGTAACTGTGGCCCCCTGAGTAATTTAGTTGAATAGTCCTGTTAAAACTATAGTTTAGCTCGTTTGTAGACGGATTTGGTGGAAAGGTTGCGAACTGTTTTTTTTTTTACTTTTTTTAAATATTCATACCAAAGATATCTCAATTCTTGCAAGGTTTTCGTGCTTAGCTGCTATTTGCTTTTGACATTCATGGAATTCAATTTAAATATGTGTAATGTGAATATAAAAGAGGCGTCAATGGCTAAAAAGAGTGATTGCATGAAACAATAAAAGTTTTAAAGCTGGCGTTGTTTCAGTACTGGGCTTGATGCCATTAGCGTCATTCAATTTATTTGTTCAAAATTAAATACAAATAAATAATTTCAATTCAATTTCAATTCAATTTATTTACATAGTGCCAAGTCACAACAGAAGTCATCTCAGGGCACTGAACAGAAACATCCATACATAAAAATAATAATTTATCACTATATATCTGAGGATAAAAAATAAATAAATAAATACAATGTATCTAAACTGAGGCTGTTCAAAGATGTATCTACAACAATCTTGCTAGATCAAAATTTGTGCTCAATAATCCAGGTAAAAAAACAAACAAACAACAAAGTTAAGTCAGGTCCTCTGGATGGTTGGTGTTTTTGTTGCAACGTTTCGTCCTTCATTCAAAGGACTTCATCAGTCCGAGGAGCCACAACAAACTCAGCCCTACAAGCATCACACTCACATAGTGGACCAACCAGTTTGATGGTGATAAGATGGTTTCTGGAGTCCGCCCTCTCCCCCATCAACTCTTCTGAGGCAGCCATGGCCAAAGTGGTTCAAAACATCAAAGTTCATGCGCAATAATCCAGGTAAACAACAAATAAGTTTCTGTTTGATCACATTTTTTTCCCAAAAATAATAAATAAATCATCACTACTTAAGCAGCTAACTAAACAGTCTGTTGTGAGCCTCGATGTAGAAACTAAACTTAAACCTCCTAATAACTTCTTCCTCCCAGCTCTTCCCTTGAGGCCTCTCCACCAGTTAATTATCTTCTCCCCACCTCTTCTCCAACTGGCCATTGTTGTGTTCCTCTGCATTCAAACAGACTAAGCACATGGCAACCTGGCATGGGGTAGCCACTCCATTAAAATACTATGCTTTCTGGTTGCCAAACACTTGAGCCTCTGTTTAGCCACAGAAACAGTGAAATGTGTCAACACTGAGAGCGAGGACCCCACGCTCAACTTATTAGCACTATTAGCCTGATTGCTTTGTGAGCCATCTTTGTTGGCTCCACTTTTGTTACCCAGAATGCAGTCGAGGCAGAGAAAGAGGAAGATAGACATAGCAAAAAGAGGGCAGGAGGAGAGATGCTATTCAAATTCAAATTGTCCAGGCAGTCTTTTTGCTTTTGTCCAGGGCCAGAGGGCGATGATTAGGAGAAGTCCCCTCCATTTTATGGTGATGCCTCCCCTTCAGTCCCCAACCCCACCACACATACACACATGCTAACGGTAATTGGCTGCTGCAACATGGACAAGCCAAGGAGTTGATTCCTCTGAGGAATTTCTGAGCAGCCTCCCCTCCCCAACAGCACACACACATACACACACACAGTTCCCTCAGCTTCCACTCGCTGTCATTCATCCCACAATGGCTGTCACAGACAAAAAAAAGTTTGTCCTGTATGTGTCTGTGTGCCAACAGGCTAACACCACAGATACTTGGTAAATAAGCTCTCTTCCCATCCTTATTCCCCCCTCTATTCCCCCTGAATAAGAAAGTTTACTGAAATCAAGTATTTGCCCTCCACATTTGTCAGTGGGATGTTGCTCCCGAATTATTTCCTCTCACCAAAAGCTACCTTGGGGCTGAATGGTTTCTTTTGAATTTTGGATTGCATGTCTTTTTTTTTTTTTTTTGGGTGTGTGTGCGTGTGTCTCTGTTTAGCCCATCGTGTCTCAAGAGGCAATTTCAGACAAACAGCTCTTTCCCAAAAATCTCTGCAACTCTGTGATAAATAAACAGAAACAAAGAACTTTTATTTCTTCAAAGGCTGCAGCAAAGCTGGCCAGAGCACAGCAAAGTGATTCAAATGGAAAAAAGTAAAGCTTTGACTGCAGCAAGAAGGACATTGTGAGCTATGTAACATTCCTATGTGTGTGTGTGTTTAAACACATACAAACTAATGCATCCTTTGAGGGCACACAGAGTATTGCCTAATTTCACTGCTGCCAGTAAGATAGGTTTCTTTGTTTTTACCCCTCCTTTTAAATTTTTTCTGCATCCTTATTCCCGTGTTCTCTCGTCTCTCTTTTTTTTTTTTTCTCTTCACCCCTCCCATCCCTTCTGCTCCTCTAATTACAAACCAGAGAGGATCTGACGAACAGGTAGCCCTGAGGGCAGCCGTCTAAAAAAACAGGTGTGCTTCTTTGTGAGCTGTGTCAGTTCGTGTGTATCGCAATAAGTGCATGCGTGTATGAGTGAGTTTTGATTCTCATATGTATTGGCACAGCTGTTTGTGTTCATATGCTACATATAATGCACACACCGATAATATCTGAAGAAAAACAATAAGAAAGCTTATGTTTTTTAGTTGTTTTTTTTAGGAGAAACATTTATGTGATCATTTGAGGTACTTTATAAAAGTTAATTCATGTTAAAAACTAGGAACAACACTTCTGAAATAACTTTTTTTTTAATTTCACACAACTGCTATGAGGCTTTTCAAAGTCAAAAAAGTCAAAGTTTCTTTATTTGTCATATGCTCTACATGTGGTACATGTGGTGGAACGGAATTATGTACATAGGGTCCCAGTTACATCCAACAAAAGTATAAATTGTAAAGAAAAACAGTAATAAGATCTAATATAACTAAGAAATATGCTACACTAAAAATATGCTAAGCGCTAGCAGTACAAAAATAATACGCCGAGCAACATCAGCACGAACATGAGTCTTTGTGAGCAAACGAGTACGAATGAGCACAGTAGCATGAAATAAATCAGCAGCATGAGATCAGCAGCATGACTAATCAGCAGCACATATAAACAATCAAGTGCCTTTGCAGCTATTAGGGCTTTTTACAATAATCTTACAAACTAAAGAGCTGAAGCTCATTTTATTTTTTCACTCCAAGTCAAGAAAGTTCTGAGTACAATTTACTAATAAACTCTTTGAAAAGATAAAAAAGAGAGTATAGAACTTTCCCTCCTAGTACAACTTTGAGTTTGTGCACATTTTATTGCGTAATCTTCTTCACTGCAACTTCCTAATTAAGGAACTATCTTTTACTACCTTCTGCATTGTTTCATAGACTTATCAAATAACTCAGACTTTCGTTAGTTAATGACCCCCTTCAACAGCTAATTACCCTAAACTAACAAAAAACATACAGATATTCCGATCAGACATGATTCATTCACAACTGAGTTGAGCTGGTACCAGTACAGTATTTAAGCTTACTATAAAATCCTAATTTCATTATTATAAAAATACTTTTAGTCTTTTAGACTTTTGGAATAGATAGTTTGTGTGGCATTCACCTGGTGAACAATTTTATTTGTTTCTCTGCTTCAACCTATCAGCATGTATTTGTTTTTGGACTAAGTTTACAGTGTCCAGATTTAAATCACTTCAATTCCTATTCTGCGAAAATAGAGAAGATGAGCATTATCTTTTTGATTCTGTCTAACATTATTTTTCTGAGAAGACCGTACCAGCACTCCGTTCATGTTATATATATATATATATATATATATATATATATATATATATATATATATATATATATATATATATATTTGTAATTTTGTATCCATTAATCTTCAAATCATTTACAGACATGCTCTCATGCATGACTGATGATGTTGCTGGGTTTCAGTAAATTATAAGTTATGTGGAGGAGTCATCTAAACGCCTCGAGATTTACGACACTGAAATGTTGAGACCTGTGTTATGGAATTTAATTGGAGCGGTGCAAGCTTCAACTAACCTTCCTTTGAAAACAAATCGTGTTCAGTGTTTAGATCGCTTGATTTTCAAATCACTATATGTTAACAAGCAATTAATATTTGTAATGCAATCTTTCGGAAACAGACAAAAAAAAACTAAATTCTTCGACGTATTGGTTTATCATAACTTTGATTTGTTATGTTTTATCCATGCTGCTGATGTCTTGTCTTTAGGTTGCTGTATTCATACCCATTTGTTCACAACAAACTCTTGTTCAGGCTGCTGTTTAATATACCATATTATATGACATTATTATGGTTAAGCATATATCCATAGATCCTTGTATACTATTTCTGTTCATACTTTATGTTTTTGCTATTTTGGGGTGTAACTGGGTCCTTGAGTATACAATTTTGTTCCACCTTATGTACCACATGTGATGCAAATGACAATAAAGAACCTTGGACCTTTATGTCACATTTTAGAAAGATGTTCCCCATTTTCAAATGATTACTTTAAGCACATCTAGTCTGTCTGTGTTTAACTAACCCAGGAAATGGGCACAACACCAGATTCCAGTAGAGACATGGGATGTTTATATCACCCAACATGGAAACTATTGCCTCAAACTTTATTATGAATGAAGTAGTTATTCACTCACGATCCCTCCAGGAAAGTTTCTGCTCACTTCCCTTCTTAGTTTTACAACAATTCATAATTTTGAGTATTTTTTTTCTTTTTTTTACTCCAATAAAACTGAATCTCAAACAGTGACTCGGTTTAAAGATAACACTCTTGTCTTGGGTTTCATGTATACAGTCATGCATAAGCATCATACTCAGTGTGGGCCTTTGCGTGAGACGACTGGATGCCATCACCAGGTTTCCTGGCTGATGACTCAGCCAGCCGCAACTGAAAAATGCAAACAAGTAAGTGAGTTGCAGATTTGGTTTTACCTCGAGGATCAGCATATGGAAATGCCAATCTCCTTGTTGAACTTTGTGGATATCTGTTTTTCCCCCACTCTTTGTAAGGAGTAATCTGTCTTTCTGTGTGTTTAGTGCATGTAGAGGGTTGTGTCACCATTGCTGTTGATTTAATTTTGTTTTACCTCGTGCTCCCAGGAGAGCAGCAATACCTGGAATGCATATTTAGGACACATTATAGTTTAACTCCGTCCCTAGTGCGCTCTGACTGATTTACTGGCGTGCCACAGAAATGAAAGGCAAACAAACATACCACATGCACAGATGCATCGACATGTGACTCCCATTTCAAGTTTCTACAGAAAAAGCTCTTTGACAGACATAAAAAATACAAGCAGGCAAGACATCTCTAACATCCGCTGCACTTTTATCTTTTAACGGTGCCTATTTATAACACGACTTGGGAAACATAAATTTAGTCAAGGATGTGTTTCAGCAATGCGTTCTATGAACAAAGGCAAAGCATTAGAAAACTACAATGAGAAAGGAAACAAAAAGGGGAAGCTATCTAAAATAAAAGAGAATTATTTGCAGTTGTTTAAAAACAAATTTGTGTTTTATCTGTAAAATATAAGTATTTTGTGACTTCTCTAACATGCCACTGATCCTAATGTGATCAAGTGAAGGTGACAACGGACGGATTGGTGCAACATCTGCAGTATTGTGGACTCTGTACCGGTCTGTTGTGGTGAAGAGGGAGCTGAGCTGTAAGGTGAAGTTCTCTGTTTACCAGTCAGTCTATGTTCCTACCCTCACCTATGTTCAAGAGCTCCGGGTAGTGGCTGAAAGAATGAAATTGTGGATAAAGGCAGTTGCAATGAGTTTCATTCGCAGATTGGACTCTCCCTTAGAGATAGGGTGAGAAGTTCAGTTATCCGGGAGAGACTCGGAGTAGAACCGCTGCTCCTCCATATCGAGAGGACCCAGTTGAGGTGGTTTGGGTATCTTGTAAGGATGCTACTTGGAGCTTCGGACATGTCCGGCTGGGAGGAGACCCCAAGGAAGACCCAGGATACGCTGGAAAGACATCTCTCAGTTGGCCTGGGAACACCTTGGAATCCTCCCAGAAGAGCTGGAAGAGGTGGCTGTGGAAAGAGATGTCTGGGCCTCCCTGCTCAAGCTGCTGCCCCTGCGACCAGACTTCGGAACAAGCGGAAGATAATGGATGGGTGGATGGATAGATGGATAGATAAAAACATATGTGTGTTTTATCTATCTATCTATCTATCTATCTATCTATCTATCTATCTATCTATCTATCTAT
>NC_056500.1:15343386-15348393 GCF_014905685.2 Nematolebias whitei
TAGTGAGGCTTCAGGGAATTCTCCATTCCTTTCATATTACACATTATTTCATACCAACTAATCACTGCAACCACTTTAAATAGATCAAATTTGTATAATTTTTATGTACTTATTAGTAGGTAACGTATTTTTTTTAACTTATTTCCTGTTCTGTTTTTATGTTTGTTTTATTTTTGTTCTTGTTGTTTTTGAGTTTGGAAATATTTAAACCAAACTGCCATTACATGTATCCATGATCCGTGTTAAAACTGTAGAAATTGAACTCAAACCAAAGTAAATGAACAATAAGTTTCATGTTTTTAGCTGTGCTTGGAAAAAACTATTTTTTAAGATGTTTCACGAAGTTTGTTTAAGAGGTTCTTCTAATCTTTTGTGAGAAAAACAATGTGTTAACAGCTATGAGGTAATTTATCAGTAAACTTAAATAATGTCTACGGATCGTTCTGTTCTGCGTCAGTAAGTGAAGAGAACTTTGTGCTCTCCGTTAATAAAAGACAAAGTTCAGCCTTTTCATTAAAACTTGCTGCTGTAAGTTTGTGATGTAAATTAACTTGCTGAGTACGAAGTTAGTAACTTTTCAGTAAGTGCAATTCCGAGATAGAAAGTGCAAAACTGTAATAAACCAAATCAACGACAAATATTTCAGAGAAGTTGTGGAAACATTTAAATCTGTGTTTCCCACCAACAAAGCTACAGACCCCACTCGTGCTCTGCCACTTTAAGGCTCACCTTCAGGTGAACGTCAGCGTGGCCATAGCAACAGTACTGCCTGTTTCCTCCACTCATGAGACCTGATGACATGTTAAAACCCACAAAGGTAGCGCTGGGTGGGGTGGGGGGCAGAAGTGGGGTGGGATTACAGTCTGGTCATGGAAGTTCAGCAAGGTTGCTCTGTTGTCTGCTCCAGTCACGGTCTGTCTTAAGAGGCTTTAATAGGATTGGAAGAGATGAGCTGCCATCTGGCTAAATCCTGAACGGTCGAGCACATTTGGTCCTTTGGTGGATGTTGACACCGTTGATGTGGTGTGATGCTTCCTGAAGTTGTTTCCTTGGTAAAATTAAAATTAAAAAGCAACTCTTGGTTATCTTCACCCCACAGTAATATACACCCACCCGGTCAGCCATCCAGGCAATAAACAATCATGTTGATCACCTGCTTGCACACTGGTAATGTTTTCATTTTGGGCTGATTCTACGAACAAAAGATGAAATTATTTACTCGGCCTTTGTATGGAAATGCATGGTGCAGAGAGGATGCAGCAGAAATAAACAGAACTGAATGCTGGGAACGGGGTGAACAGGTCAACCTGAACCTAATGAGAATGAAACACAGAACAGAAGTGAGCAGTGCGTTTTTAAGAGCGTTCTGCTGCAAAGAAATGCTTGAACGATAAGGAAGTTCCCCTGAAATCGATGGAAACACGGTTTGAAAAATATGTGCATCTGCAATTTATTTCCCGCACTTTGTTGTGTCAATCCATTTGGATGCTGTTTTTTGTGAGAATTGCTTTATGAGCCAGAAAAACAATAAACATGGGGCCTCATTTGCCATTAGGTGGACAAAGCCTCAGCCTGTTCCTCCATACACAGTGCTCTATGGCTGATGTCACGGCTGATAAGGTGCTAACTATCAGGCAAAAATCACTTCATAAATTACTAAACTGTCCCTTTAGGCAAACCGTATATTCTTCATGAAGCCATTCTTTTAAGGATTATTGCTCATGAGGAAAAAAGCAGTAAAAATACATAATTTTCCTTCAGAATATACAACAAAAAAAAAATTATTCTGTGTCTGGGTTGATAC
The DNA here is from genome assembly GCF_014905685.2 of Nematolebias whitei. Classification (NCBI taxonomy): domain Eukaryota; kingdom Metazoa; phylum Chordata; class Actinopteri; order Cyprinodontiformes; family Rivulidae; genus Nematolebias; species Nematolebias whitei. Next base: position 15,345,191 of record NC_056500.1, read on the forward strand.
TTTCAATAGATCAACTTTGAAATGGGCTGTTAAAACATCTATGGATGTCGCATGATAACATGTTAGCAAAAGATTATGAGAAGTCGAAGCAACAGTCGCAATCGGTCCTGTCTGGCAACAGTGTGTCTGTGCACGGTGCCCTGCATCGGGCCGATCGATGCACAGAGGTCAGGATGTACCCGATCACTGGCAATATCTGTCTGCCACAGGTCAGGAAGCCGATGGAAAAGTTAGACTGGATTAGTCAAACTGATGACTCTGAGCTTCCCCAAAACCATTGGAAAAGAGGTCACCCTGCTGAAGAACTGATGAAAGGACAAAAAGCAAATGCAACAAAACAATTGTAGTTTAGAAATAAATGCATCCTATGCTGTGTCCTATGCATTTGGAACAGGAAAGTTATACATGTGGTTTTCTTATACCTATAAATATAAGTTTTTTAAAAGCCAGTTTGGTAGCCTGCACACAGATGACAACTTAAAGAAATAATTGTCCTGGTCTGTGCTCAGATGGGCCGTCAGTCTTAAAGTCACTTCACGACCGCCTCTCGCTCCTTTGTTATTATTCCATTTCCTCTGTGGGAACGGAAAGACCAAAATAACCCTGGTGAAATCTATGGCTCTCCAGGGACAAGGCTTTTGTGTTCGGAGCAAGTGAAAAACAAGAGTCGTAGTGGCTGAATGGGACACGAGGAGATCTAGAGTTTCAAGGCCTCGTGGGGCTCAGTCCATGGATACAGACACGGCTCATTACACGACCAGACGGTGAGGAGACACAGTGAAGGGTGCCGTGTGAGACCATCAGCGGTTTGATTTACAGAGAAAAATTACAAGCTTCAATTATATCCGATGCTGAATGTTGGATGCACTTAAAAATAAAATTAAATCAGCAGCTCGAGTTAAATGCTGACTCGGGGAAACTAATGTTCCCCTTTTCAGTCTGTTCACGAGGCCCATGACTTATTTAATGCAGCTGCTGTCACGGTTTGCCTTTTGCTTTTGGTTTCTTTTTACCAGTTTCACCACCTGCTCCAAGTTGTACTCAGCTGTTTCCACTCATCAATCACCCCTCCCTGCATTTCTACCCTTTAGTTTCTTCAGACAGGCATCAGATCCTCTGTTCTTATCCTGTTTATGTTATCTTAGCACAAGTTTTCCTTTGGACGGTTGGAGCTATTGTCTAGTTAATAAACTCCTTTCAGTCTAGGGCATGCCTCCCTCATGGCTGCTTTTGGGTCCTTTCAATCACAAATTCATGTGTGGTCTTGTGTGTTTTTATTTTAACAATGTGCAAACTCTGAGCAAAGTAAAAAAAAAAAAAAAAGTTTCAAGATCTGGACTCAAGATTTCATTTTTAACCAGTTTCCAAAAGACTAAAGTGCTGTAGGTGGTAAACATAAGTTTTGTCAATGTCCTCATTAAAAGTCTGAATATTTAATGCCATCCATCTCCTGATGTCAACCAGGCGGTCAACAGCAGTGTGCTGCAGGGGGGAGTACAATTAACAATAATCTGCATAAATATCAGAAGGAATGCTAGGTTTATCAAAACGAAAACGCAAATTGTTGCATTCTAAATGTGCAAAAATGTAAAATTCCTGCCATGCATACAAATGATTTACAGAGATTTTCATGATGGAAGCCCTTCTGTAGCCATAAATTAACGCGTCTGTCTCTGCTCGGTTTAAGCAAACAGATTTGAAATTAAATAAAGCATCTTCCTTGCAGCACCTTGGACCTCCTGTGTGCACAGTCACACTAACACATAACGTGTTGATGGCAGCTGTCACATTCAGGCCCGCCATGATTTTTTTGTCTCCACGTCTCAAATCTTTTTTTTTTTTTTTTACCAGCTCAGCTGCTGCTGCTGCCGTAGGCTGATTAACAATACGAGACACTGTCCATTTGTGACAGCCACACTGAGAGCATCTCGACTTTACTTACAGTCAGCCAGACGTAATTGAATGTTGTGGTCAAACTCGCCGTCAGCTGATTCTGTAATGGAGGGGTGTGATGATTGCACACTTTAAAGCCACAAATTGTAGCGTCACACATCCAGATCGTCTCCACCTGCCCTCGGTTCTGAAGCCAAATACAGTGTCTAATTATGAACCGTGGGCACGCTGGAACACGCTGATCTGTGCTGCTACTACATGAGATCCGTCTATCTTTTTTCCGTCGCCAGGAAAAGGTCACCACACCTCTGTAGTGTGACTCAGCCCCTCTGACGTCTCTCCCGCTGACGATGAAATCAGACACGGGGACACTGTCGCTGACGGCGGCCCTCGTGCATCATGGGCAGCAGGGTTTAATGGTTCAAAATGAAGCTGTGCAACTGCCTGGTATTAGCGGTGATCTGGTACAGCGACGGCCTGAGGCGCCACTCAACTCACAGATACTAATTAGAGAGCTGGACTCTGCTGTTTGCATGAGTCGGGTCAAACTCTGATTGTCGGGCCTGATCGCCGTTTGTCTGGAGAGAAGCGAGTGGATTGGAAGCTGTGTTCAGAGGCAGCAGCTCAGAGAATGTGAGTTCACAACGCAGCAGAGAAAACTATAAATATTAAACCCTGAGGTACACCTTACAGCATGACGTGTAAATGGCAAGTTTTCAGATGAATAGTACTCCTTGTACTCAACTGCAGAACGGGGTATTCTCTAACGGACTGCAAGCTGAGATTTAAGAGGAAAATCTTACCAAAAGAAAAAAAAAACAGCAACGTATGCATTTATGAAATATGGTTGCATACAAACAGTGTTTTGTTATAGTTTTCAGAAGGAAAAGATCTTTATGAAAACCAAAAAACAAACCATTAGGCTGACTCTGAATTTCTGGTGTCATAATGCCTGATATTGGTGCCCTATTAATTGTTCCAGCCAAGAGAGTCTCATATGCAAAACATAACTTTAGAAAAATATCTAATGTGCAACTGGACGCCCAAGATATCTAGAACTCTGTCATAAGCACAGATGCTGAGCTCAGATTTGGTGTGGTTGTAGCTGGGAGTCATCCCAAGCACATAATCTGAGCACTGACAATAAAACGAGACAGCAGCTGATCTGCTTGTCGTCTTCAAAGAACAATTTACCTTTACTCAAGTTATCATGACTCTGCTTCTAGATGAGATTTATAGAACATAAAAATTCACCAATTTATTATTAAATTGTCAGATGGTGCAAATTTGTTGTTGTCCAATATATATAT
>NC_056500.1:15348504-15356489 GCF_014905685.2 Nematolebias whitei
TTCTTACATTACCATATATGCACACATGTATGGATGCTCTGAAATGAGTAAAATGTTCTTCTGTGCCTCCTTGTGGAGTAAGTACGTCAGCACTGGAGGAGGCACCGGAGGGATGGGTTAGAGAGGAGGGCAGGCAAACAGGGAAGAGGAGCGCACTATAAGAAGAGAAAGATCCGAGAGAAGAATCGAAACAATTAGCCGGGAGAGGAGGGGAGGAGGAGTCGGACTGGAGAACTGGAAAGCCTTGGGATGAAGACTCAGCAACATTATTTTGAAAACCTTTTGTCAAAAGACGGTACTTGTTTAAAAAATAAAAATAAAAATCATCAGGCAGTGATGACTCTGCGCTCCCAGTGCGCCTCAGAAATTCTGGATGAGCGCTTCTTCAGCACCTGAGGGGAGGACAGCTCCGCTCTGTCTGCTCCTCCGGACCTCCTGCTCCCACAACTCTGGTGCTGCTGCTGCTTTTTCTGTTCCAGTCTGACACTCTGCTGCCTGCTTCACATCTGGAGGAAGTGAGAAGACCCGCCGCCGGAGGAGGGATCCGCTCCTGACTGTGCGCTCAATATGTACCAGGGGCATTTACAGGTAAGAGCTCTGCTCCCCGTCCAGCCTGAACTGATGTAGTTGGAAGAAAAGAAGTGAAGCGAACCGGGAGCACTTCTTCTAGCAGCTTAGTTCATGTCCAGAGCACAATTTTTATTTTAGGGAGCCATTAAGGCAAGTGCAAATCCACATGATATATTATGTTTCCTTCTTAAAGATGCTCACTGTGCCCAGCTAAAACAACGGATTCTCATTCACTACTAACAATAGATAGTTTCCAACATGGCTCAAATTACTGCATGCCTATTGCACGTGCACGACAAAGGTAAAAATCAATTGCAACTCAGAACTGAAGCAGACTCGGCACAGTTAACAACACCATAATGTTTTATGTAGAAAAGCAGCTCACGTGACTTCATCTATGACGTCAAAGTGTAAGCTGCAACTTGCAATCAATCAGGAGTGCAGATTTAGTTCAGGCACGGGAACAAAAAAAGAACAGAACAGGAGAAACCAGAAGTATTGTATGTTCTGTGAAAATTCAGAGTAAATGCTGAGTGCAGAATGATTTTACTGTAAAATGAATTGCAAAAGTTAAAACAAACAGAACTGGGACTAAAATCAGCTGTGCAGTATCTAAAAGAAAAAAATAGCAAACATTATCAAGCTGTAAACAAACAAACAAACAAACCAAAAGAACAGAATTGGTTAAACTTTAGCTATCTAAAATATGTAAAAGTTTGGCTAAAAGTTTAAATGAGCAAAACTGTTGTGTAAAGTACAAAAGTGCAGCTAAAGGTAAAGTAGCAGGACATTAGCGAAAAACTAAAATGAGCACAAGAAGACAAACAGGGAACAAATATGCTGAAGTAGATTTCAATGTTTCAGTGTTGTTGAAGGAACTGGTGAGATCTCATTGCATTTTATGGGGATTTTTTTTTCCCTGTAAATAAAGTAAAATATTTTGAAAATTATCAAAGTTGCATAAACCAAAAGTTCTAGTGCTGAAATTCTGACTGAGCCAAACATTTTGATGTAGGAATGGTTAGAAGAGCAGAAAGTAACGCTGGCTCAGCATTCACACTGACGAAACAAGAGACAGTGCTGTCACACCTCAGCTGAGCTCCTGATGTACAATAATACTGTGTCGGCTTCATTAATGTCACTTTAATTCTTTAAATGCGTGCGTTGAAATTAATACTGGTAGTTAATATGAACAGTTCAGCTTTCAGACTGGTTATGTAACAGAAGACTTTGCAGTCAAGTGTCTGAAGCTTTATTACTATAATTTATTACTTCATGACATAAGGATTATTAATAATACTTATTATTATTATAATAATTGAAAATTAAATTACCACAGGATTTATATTTTCTAATGTTCAATGAAAATCCATCATCAGTTTTTCTCTTTTTGTGCAAGTTCCATGTTTCATCCATGGTTCAATTCTCTCATATTTTATATGTTTTTCATGACATGCATGCAAGTCATGTTGCTCAGTGCAGTTGATCTAAAACAGGTTACTGCTTCATCTCATCCATGTTTGGGAACAATTTAGAAGCAGCAAATGTCCAGTAGATAAAAGAGTAATCATTTCTTTGTCTATAAATAGAACAGATGAATTCATCTCGCTGCTGACAACACTTTTCCTTTTTGAAGTTAAATGTGTGTAACTGTGAGCATGCACAAACTGTGAGCAAATCAGATACAAAGAATGGCGTGATAAGACTGCACAGATGACGGATGGGTGGGAAAGTTGCTTCAGGATTCCAACAGATAAATGGGACAAAACTGACAAGCTCTCTGGCAGTGAAGGACCACTTTTTGGTTAGAACTTGAAAACACAACTTTTTCTGCAAGTTGGTGTGTATAAAGAAGTTTTTTTTTCAAGAATTTTAAAATGCTGTTTATTAAAAGAAAGGACATAACTTGCATGTATTATATGCATGTGACATTGTAGAACAATGGATAAACGTTAATTTTGTCAACTTAGTCTCTTTCTTTGTTGATGTGAGCTCTGAATAAAAGCTTGTGGTATGAATAATTGAGAGTTGCAGCTCTCTGTAGCTTGGACTTTTAAATGATGTGTATACATGGATTTCTGGATGGATGCAACACCAGTTCACCAGTCGGTTGTTCGTACCCTGAGCCATCAGATTTCCTTCCCTGACGTTTCTGCAGCTGTACATCAATTATCATCAATTATCGACAGTCAGTCAACGTTCGTCAGCGTACAGGTGTGGCAACTCAGGAGGCAGAAAAAAACACTCATTCAGTTTCCATCTTTATATTTTTTCTTTGATAACTTTTATTCCTCCAGTGAATTATATGGATTTTATTTCATGTAACATAAGATTTTTTTTAATGTATGCACTCACATGCTGTGCAGAAGTCCCGTGGAAGGATCAAATGTCTTGGCATGAGTTGAGTCTCATAAGCCAAATGTTTTCCTCGAGGTTGGCTGGCGTGGATTGGATCTGTGTATCAATATCAGAGCTTGGCATGAGCAGAAACATGGTGCTGGCTGGTCTCATCTCTTCTGGGCCTTTATTCATGCTGTCTTCTTCCAAATACATCAGCATCCATCTGAGGTGCATAGCTGTTTGCATGTGTTCTGTGAGAGGATGTTTACTTACTGTATCTGATGTAAAAAGACAAATGCAGTCAAACGGGAGCCGGGGTGTGTCAGTCTTGTTTCTCTTTGTGCAAGTCTTCAGCTTTGAGGTGAACTGATTCAGCACAAGCTATGACATACCTTTTCAGTAACTGTGTATCTTTGTTTCGATACCTGAAGGAAACCATGTTTAGACGGCATACTGCCTTGGCATATGCGTTTACAGTAAATCTAATTAGGAGCTTGTGCTGTGTCAGAAAAGACAGTCTGGCTTAATGGGAGTGAAGCCTTCAGATATTTGCTCTGTTAAGCACAACATCGTTATATAATTTGATTATCATATTCAGACTCCCTCAGGGAAGATTTGGACGCTGATCAGAAGTAGACTGAGTCTCTTAAGAGCTTAGTTGCATTACCATTTTAAACCTTTATTTTTCATGCAGTAAAATTTGATGGGTAAAACAAACTGTTTTGTAGGTTGTCCTCTGCTGATAATGTAAGTATGAAAATACCTTTTTTGCTGGCATGTGATCAGATGCTGTTAATAAAAACTTTTTATGGACTTTCCCAGTGATCTAAACATTCACACAGTAAGAAAAATAAGCATTACCGTGAATAGTCTTGCAGACAGTTTAGGAGCTAATTAGCCTGCAGACTCATTAGGAACAAAGCAGAGCAATCAACCAAATCCAACAGCTTACATAACAGGAGTGACAGAGCCTCTCAACACCAGTTTATGCAAATTCATTCCTACACCAACATGGCATGGGTTCATCAATCATAGCTGATTAGGTCATATTTTTTTATTGCCAACCTGAGGTTCATGCAAAGCTTTCTTCCATTCATCTCTCAAGGCTGAGGTGGTGAAGTCCAGGCCAGACAAAATAGTCCTGGAAGCGTTCTGTTTTAAAGTCTTCTTGATTTAATGAACCATGGTCTTGATTAAGAGCAACTTAATAGGCCTGACTATTTTAGGAGTCAGGATAATGAGTTGAATCAGGTGATGCACGGCTGAAAGGAAAGCTCTTCTTGTTGCTGATCTGTGGCAGGAGAGAAGACAAAAAGTCTACACAAAACCCAACTGTGATGGAAATCTGAAGTCACTGCTTTGAAACTTACATTTGTTTAATCATTTGTAGGCTCGTCTCCCTCACTTCCTTTAAAGATAGGTAGCTTTTAAACTGTTGAAAACATTTTGGTCTTCACTTTTGTAATAAAATCTGCCTTTTTTAAATTTAGTAATGCCTTACTAAGGAAACTAGCAAATGGAAAAGTTTATCTTTTCAATGTTGTATAGGGTATATGTTATAGAAAAGATAATTTATGAATTATTAATAATTTAGAAATTATCGAGCCTCAGAGCACCACCTTCGAAAGAAAAACTATAAATCAATTATTTATATGATTATTATTGAGCCTCATCATATTAATCAATGATTATGAAATTGAAATTAAGATAAATTACTGTACCCTAAATAATGAGTATTTATTCATTCACAGTATTTATTTATTTGAGTAATTACATTAAAACATAATCACGTCTGAATAAAGTTTGGCACTGTTTATGTGACATTTATTGACAGATATAGAGCAAGTTATGGTGAATATGGATGGTGAACAATGTTCTGAAGTAATCCTAATGGGTACACTTGAAATAAATAAAAACTTATTATTATATGGATAAGAAAGATATTGCTTTGAGGTTAAAAATAGGAATTTGATCTATTAGAGGTTGAGGAGGCAGACTTAACTGAAATCAAACAAATAAAAAAAACTTACATTTTGGCAGAAATTCTACAATTAAGAAATGTATCAGACTCATTTAATTAGACTGCTGTGTCTATTTGATCACCAGCGAATGATGAGAGTTGTATCTCCTATCGAGTCGTAGTTTTGGTTCCAGGCAGGTGAGTGAGCCAGATCCGGTAGGTAATCTCTGAAGTGGATGATCTCCTGAGCGTACACTTGTCGGCTGTTGGAGACAGGTGTGATGGGTGTCTCTCTTTGTGTGACTGGTTCAGGTAGTGAGCTCAGTGTTTAGTCAGTTGGTGCTCAGGACTTCTGAGGTCGTAACATCATCTGGCTCTGTGCAGTCTCAGAAGTTCTGGAGAGGTCCAATTCTTCGAGGAGGAGAGTGGGCTCAAAATGTCAGAGCTTAGCTTAAAGTTCAGACTGCTTTTACTTTATAACGGTGCCTGAAAAAAAGAAACAGTGGTTCTGGTCAACGCACTAAACTTTGTAAAATGTTTCTGAAGAACGAAACTGGAACAAAGAATGAATGGTGAAGCTTGATGAGCAAAAACACGAGACAGAGCAAAAAGTAAAATGAAAACGCTAAAGTGAAGAGAAGACGAAACTTAAGATAAAAAAACAAGAGGAAAAATAAGATTAATAATTAAACAAAACCCATGACTCAAAATGGAAAAAGCGGGTAAAAGATAATGGATGGATGGATGGATGGAATTAAACAAAAGCGCAAGAGCTAAGTAAAATTAAAGAGCGAGTGTAAAGCGGGTGATGCTGGTGTGTGTTTAGGAACTGTTTGTCTGATCAAAACACCGTCATTTAAATAAAGATGGACTCTTTGAGTGGTTTTCAGCCAATGAGGATTTGGAATTCAGGTTATGAGCTCTTAAAGAGAATGAGAGCGACTTAGTTTGGACCTCGTCTTTCCTCAAAGAGGGGGGAAATGAACCCCCAATAAAAGAACATACACATTTAGTGAGCTTTAAATGTTAAATTGAATTAGCTCTAAACTCTGATAATAATTGACCAATGGACTTAAGTCAGTTACAGAGAAAATTACATCACATGTTTAGTGCCATTGACATAAACCATAATACCATTCAGATATCAAATATTTCTAAATCTAGGTTATATCATATTTAAAGTTGTCTAAAGTCATACTACAGAGATAAAGTCGCTGTTGGTCAAAGTGCCACCTTGGTTCTACATTCTGTGAATGCCTTTATGCTGAAAAACCAATGAACTTTACGCTCAAACAGAGGAGTTGCAAACCTCTGATGAGTTTAATATCATGAAAATAATATGAATGAAAATGTGATCGTTGAAGAGACTACGTAAACAACTTGACAAATTTTCATCTTGCAATTTCTAGTTGAGGCTCTGTAGAGGTCTGGCTCTGCCTGCTGTTTTTACAAATCTGACTACAGGAAGTTTTTAAAAAAGTATTTATCAATAGCTTTTGGTTATAAAATGTTTTTTCTTCTTGCCCATAAATTACAAGAGTTTGATTAATGCAATAATTTGCTCTCTGTGCTCGATGAACACCCTTCTATCAATAACAACCAAAAAATTAAAGTATCAACATTCAGGCAGGGAGTGTGTGTACGAACGAGGTGTATAAGAAGTTAGAATCAGATAAGATAAATATCTTACATTAATATCCCATGAGCCACTGTATCAAATATTTATGCACAAATAATGCATCACATCTGCACTCAGACTCTTAATTTAAAGTATTGAACTTGTGATCGAGTTTAAAAAAGAAGATTAGGTTTTCTGAACATTTAAGTCCCATCACTAATGTCATCATAGACTTTCAGAAGTGTTAAATAGTTTTTAAAAGTTCTAATTATATCAAATTTTATTTTTCATATAGAGAATATATATCAAGTAATCCTCATCAGAGTGTATGGTGTTGCAGAAATTGACTATGGTTTAATTTTATATAAGATACGTTGAGATCAAAATGTGTTTTACTCGCTTCATTACGTTACTTGTGAATGTTGTTTGTCAACATAATCGTGGCGGCTCAAGGCCAAAACATTTATATAGAGACATGCAGTCAAATTAAATTAATGTCATCACAGGTCAGTGGATTTTTTTAAATTATTTTTTTTACTGATTTAAACGTTTGGCTTGTTACAAGACAAAAATCATGTTGATGAATCACAGCCGGTTTAATCAGATATATCTTTGCGATAAAGAAAATAATTAACCATTTGGTTTATGCACTTCTTGTAAAAAAAAAAAAAGCTGTCATGACTCATTTTGAGGACAGCACGGTGGTGCAGTTGGAAGAGCCGCTGCCTCTCAGCGAGCAGGTTAATCTGGTTCAAATCCCGGTCCGTGGGGCCTTTCTGGGTGGAGTTTGTATGTTCTCTCCGTGCACGCGTGGTTTTTCTCCGGATACTCTGGTTTCCTCCCACAAACCAAAAACATGCATGTTAGGCTGATTGGTAACTCTAAATTGTTCCTAGGTGTGAGCGAGAGAGTGAATGGTTGTTTGTCTCGTTTGTCTCTATGTGTCCCTGTGATGGACTGGAGAACTGGGTGTACCCCGCCCCTTGCACAGTGATTGATAGACATGGGCACCGGAGACCCCCGTGACCTACAATGGAAGAAGTGGGTAAAGATAATGGATGGATGGATGGATGGATGCATGAATAGATGGATGGATGGATTATAGAAGTTATTCATAAAAATATATGAAATATGTCTAAGTTAGATTGCCATTATCTTTTCTCGTGCGTATTAACAGGTACTTGTTTTTTTACATGATATAAATAGTCTGCACCAAAAAACAAAAGTTCATTCATAGGCTTATTCTATTTTAATAAATTCTGTTATATCAACTGCATTCTATTCAAATTATGGGCAGGAGTTTTATGAATAAAATAGATGATAGTTGTGTAAAATTGTGTAATGTATTAAGTATATAAATGGCATGTATCTACCATTTGTTTTTTCATATATATGTGTGTGTATATATATATATATATATATATGTAAGTTAAATTACATATATATATATATATAATTATACATATTTACATAACTATAAGCTAGTGTATTCATAAA
>NC_056500.1:15356589-15359359 GCF_014905685.2 Nematolebias whitei
ATATATATATATATATGACCTGGGTTTATCTCACATGTGATGGGTTAGATGCAGATAACTAATTTTGTAATTGTATAGAAACAATGACTTAATTTATTTCTTCTTATTCATTTTACATCTGGTTAAACACATATATGTTACTCATTTAGGGTCTTGTCTTATATTGTTTAATTCTTAGTTTGATATGTCCTTTGCTTGTGACATCTGGTTTCAAAAAGCCAAAATGGTGATGGGAAAATGCAAAACCTCAAAAAAGTGCCCTCTGTAAGTCAGACTTTGATTTGCAGTTTATTTGTAAGAGCAAGTAGAGGCAGAAGGCTCTGAAACCCCTTCAACACTTAAGTGCCCCCGATTATAAGGCTCATTGTCAATTTTTGAGAAAATTAAAGGATTTTAAATGCTCCTTAAAGTCCAAAAAATACGGTAGTCACATTTTTAATTATGTGAAAAGGAAGACAGCCAGCCTGTCGGTGACTAGAAACTCTGGGGCAAACATCTATTCTATATACTGTGCATGAGTGTGTTTGTGTGGGGGGCTGCACGGTGGCACAGTTGGTAGAGATGCTGCCTCTCAGCGAGAAGGTCGCCAGTTCAAATCCCAGCCCAAGGCCTTGGTGGAGTCTGCATGCTTTATCCGTGCATGTGTGTGTTTTCTCCAGGTACTCCAGTTTCCTCCCACAGACCAAAAACATTCATGTTAGGCTGATTGGAAACTCTAAATTGTTCCTAGGTGTGAATGGTTGTTTGGCTCTCTGTGTCCCTGTGATGGACTGGATACTTGTCCAGGGTGTCCCCTGCCTCTCTCACAGTGACTGCTGGATATGGGCACCAGTGACCCCAGTAACCCAAAAGGGAAGAAGTGGGTAAAGATAGATGGATGGATGCATGTGTGTGGTAGTGATTGAATTACTAATTCTGGTTGTGCTTACTGACCTCGAACTGATTTTATTTGGTTATTGTGAATGAGTTGAATAAAGTTTGACTTCTATGACTGTTTTGTTTCACTTATTGCACCTTATGGTCCAAAAATATGTTAATTTTATTGGTCTGTAATGAAGCAAATTAATTTTGTTAAACAAACAAACAAACTCAGACAGGTCACAAGATGTTAAAACAAATTTCACAACATAGATTATAAGGTTCGTCACAATACCTTGCTGTTATTTTTTAAACCTTTAACTTAAACGATATATTGAGTATTTTAGTTTTTCTATGTTAACAGTTGGTTTTGTGTCACTGTATTTGCTGAGAAATATTACTTTTTGATCAGAAAAGGTGAGGTTCTGCAGCCACATTTGTTTGCTGTAAACAGTGTCAGCTCTGGTAACTCAACCCCTCTTACTGGCCTCAGACTGAATCCTCTCGCCTCCATGCCTCTTTTCTCCAAAGAATCTGTCCTACTGAGTCCAGTGGGAGCATGGTCACCCAATAGGGACCAATTAGAGGGAGGAAGGAAGGGGGTGTGGGGGGTGACTGAGTAGGAGTGCAGGAGGAAAGAATAGAGTCAGAGGCGGGTCAAATTGCTTTGTGCCCAAGGAGGACTATCATTTACTGTAATTCAGATGGTGTCAGGCTGAAGGAGAGGGAAGGTGAAGTGGTGTGGTGCATCATGGCGCTCGTCTGCCCCCCACACCCAAACCCACCCATCAAAAACAACAGCTGGCTGATAGTAGCTGTTGAATGCGAGGTTGGGAACAGGAGATTTTACATCTACCGTGAGCCGTATCTGTTAGAACTGAGTCACAGAGCTCGGATCTGTGATGAACGATGTGGAGACAGGAAGGATGTGACACCTTTTCAGTGGATGGTGCGTCGATACAACAGCCTGATGTTTGAATTCATTTCTAATTGCATTAGCAGTTTGCAAATGTGATCAATGCATATCAGCACTATTATAAAGTGCCTTTTAGTTAAACATATGTGGAGCATGTGTGTTATGCAGTTGTGTGATAGTGAGACGGGAGAACCCAAACCCAGACCTGGACAGTGCACACCATCTGAGGAGTCTGAGGAAGTTTGGCATGTTGCCTAAGATCTTCAGCAACTTTTACAGTGGTGTGGTTGAGAGCATCCAGCTGCATCACAGTGGTACAGCAGTGGGCCACAATCCCCTGCAGAGAGCGTTGAAGATTGCTGAGAACATCACCAGGACTCCACTGCCCTCTCTGCAGAGCATCTCCCACTGTAGAGTCCACAGGAAGGCTGCCTCAAGAACCCTACCACTCCCTGCGTGGACTGTCCACACTCGTACACTCAGACTGGAGGTTCAGAAGTGTGAAACGCAGGACTTTCAGTTTCAAGAACACCTTCTTTCCAAGTGTCTTCAGACAATTAAAGAACTGACTAACTCTAAAACACGTTCAAAGTTACCTGATTAAATACTAAACTGTCACTTAAATGTACCTCTTTGCCTTGTTTTGTGTTAATGAACCATTGACTGGAGTCAGCTAAAGTCTTCTGCTTGGCATTTGTTATGGACAGCAAAGTAAGAATGACGATGCTCAGGGAAACATGTGTCCAGCTGTGCACATGACAATAAACATTTTACATTTGTAAATCCATTCCTTGAATACTTTGAAAAGCAGACAGGGATCCAGATGTAGACAGATGAGCTGAAAATAAACTTTTCAACTTTTCAACTAAATTAATGTTTCTGTACAAACAAATTTAAGATGAAAACAATCAGTAAATTGTACACAACTATACACTGACTGAGATTTAGTATACAGTATATATATAAATAAATAAATGGATTTACAAATGTAAAATG
>NC_056500.1:15359459-15363335 GCF_014905685.2 Nematolebias whitei
TAAATTATATATATATATATATATATATATATATATATATATAAATTAGAGATTAAAACAGTCTATATGATTACTGATAAATTGTTCTTAACACCCTGTTTAGAAAAAAAAGAAAAATAAATTACTGCTACAGCAATAGTAAAGCAACATAAATGTTAAATTTGATATTTTACTATGAAAACAGTGTTTTTCAGTGCATAATTTTGGATATGTATATGACCCCATCACCAACATTTTTTTGTCTTTTACTCAAGAAAATTAATTTAATTACACAGATCTTTCATTCATCCCTACTAGCTTTGTTACAAAAAGTGCAAAATAAATGTTTATTTTGTTTTTAGCACTTGTTAAAAATTCCACATTTACTGTATCTGCTCACTATAGAGGAGCTATATAAAGATATGCCCATTTTAACTCATTTTGTTTTGTTTTTACTTATCTCGATATGATTTCACAACACTTGTTTTCTCCTAAAGTATCCAAAAAAAATTAAAAATAAATATTATTATTATTGTTCTGTCAGGCTTTTTCATTCAACCTTTATTTAGACAGGTTAATCCCACTGAGCCCCGAGGACTCATTTACAAGAGAGACCTGATATTATTTTTTAATGTCGTTTTTTAATGTTTATTTTGATGAGACAGAAATAATGTGTTTTACATTAAAATAAATACAGTGGTCATTGGTACTTATATAACTCGACTTGTGTTATTAGTTCTAGTAAACAGTCATTTATGTTGTTTTTATATCATAACATTCAAAGAAAACTGCAGAAATTTCCAAAACATAATTTATGCCCACAAGGTTTTATTGTAATCTGGTTGCTATGACCTTATTTGTCACTAGAGGGCAGTGTCTCCCTATTTAGAAGAAAAACAATAAATCATTGAGTCAAATGAAAACCATCCATATAATGACAGAGCTCCTTTCATAGGTTTCATCCTTTTGCTCTCAATTTTTTCACTTTACTAATTTAGAGTTAATAATCATCTGAACACATCTGAATTTATATTATTTTACACACATTTTATAAAGTTTAAATGACCAGTGCTACAGCATGCTTCTAAAACACAGCACAGCTGTTAGTTTTAGACACATGTTGTAAATTAAGAAAACCATTTTTAGAATTGTAAAACGAGAGTCATCAAAACATGACTGTAAATAATAAGTAGTTGGATAAAGAGGTGAACTGAAACTGATGAATGCACAGAGATCCGATGTTCTCCTTTATTTGTGCATCTAACTGCCTTGTTCCTCAACATGAGAGGGGTAAAAATAGTATATGGGTTTTGTTGTAAAAATGTGAATTATGTACATTTAAAGTTGACAGAAGCAGCCAGTGACAATATTATTATAAGGGACGTAAAAAGGAACAAAGGCTGCGTCAAACATTTCAAAGCACATCTCGGCTGACCTGATTCTGCAGCGTCTGAATACGTGATGGCTTTATGAGGATGAAAACTGATTTTGTCACACAAGTGGAGCATATTTGACAAATCAGGCCTTTTACTCTCCCTTCAATGATCACTTTACTTCACACAGCAGCAGACGAGGATGAGGCCTTTGTCTTATAGTCTCACCTTCTTCTCAACACAGCTCCTGCTCGTGTTTTACTCCTGCTGCATCCTCCAGGCCTGGTTTCGTCCGTCATCTGGCGAGCAAGGTTTGTGGATAAACCGACACGTCCCCAGCCCAAAAATAAGCTCTCTATGTCTCCATCTTTGAAATGGGATCTTAAAAACAAGCACTTGGCCTAGCCACACTCTTTAATTAGAGAGGCCCACAGATGCCTGTGTTCCCTACCCCTCTACACACACACACACACACACACACACACACACAAACACATGCATGCATTACAGAAAGACAGGAGGGATCAAAGAAAAGACTACACTATAATAGTTTGTGTATTTACAACACCCTTTCCAAAAAAATTACAAGTAGCAAGTGCTGTTTCTGTTTTGCTTTTATGGGTAACTGCTTGTGCACCATGAGCAGCCTCCCACCCCCACACCCCTGCCCCACAAAACCCTCATTGGCACACCCATTGGTTTTGGCGTTACGTTAGTGAGCTTGCTGTCATTTTCTATCTATTCGCTTTTTCACTCCAGTGTCACATGATCACCAAGACAGCCATAGCCAGCCTTTCTCATGCTAATGTTTTTGTTTTATTATATATTTTTTTTTGTAGATTTTCCTCCACAGAGGCCATACATACATAGCTCGTACAAAAGATGGCTTCACCCGTAAGTCTCTGTTTTTGTCCTTTTCTCAGAAGAAACAAAGAATAAAACAGCTCACACTTTGATGAAGACTCCTCACAGCGTCCAGTGACAGTGATTTCTTGTCTGATTCTCACACACAGGTTCACACACACACTCTCTCTCGCGCGCGCACACACACACACACAATTTATGCAAACAAGTATAAATTGTTTTGGCTGTCGAACTATAAAAATCGATGCTGCACGACTGAAAGTAGTTGTACTCGTTCACACTGCTCGTTGTCCTTCTGAATGTGAGCAAGTGGATCTCATCTGTAACTCTATTGTACAAACACACATCTGTCTGTCTTTCTTTCTGTCTGTCTGTCTTTCTTTCTGTCTTTCTTTCCTTCCTTCCTTCTCAGCTGGCTGTCCATGCACCATCCTCAGATAATTGCATCCTCGCTGCTCGTTGACAAAGAAGGTGAATCAAGAGATCAGTGTCTTTTTCACTATTTGTATCCTGCCTCGTTTTTCTTTATTTCTCTATTTTCTCATTCAAACATCCTCTCTTAATTCATTTGTAACTTAATTTTTTTCCACTTATTTTGTCAAAATACAGTACTGTGCAAAAGTTTTGAGCCACCATTTTTTTTAAGGATTCATACATCCTTCTCCGGGTGTTTTCAAGGCCTTTGTTTTTTTGTTGTTTTATGTCTTTTCATTTATTTTCATTAGACACTTTAAAGCTAAATATTTTCAAGCCGCTATGTTAAGTCACTTGACATGCAACTTGTATCCTTCAAACATAAAACTCATCAGATGAATCAAAAAACAATAACTTAACAACAAATAACAAAGTCCATGCTCAATAATCCAAATAACAACAAATATTTTAAGCACTTTGTACTTAACAGGTTATCACTTAAACACAAAAAAGTATTTAATTGTTAAACAAAATAAGCATAAAATAGCATTTTTTGCACAAAGATGATTTTTTTAAGGTTTTCAAGTCTAGACATGAAGTGCAAAATACTTTGAATATAGGTAAATGAAGAACAAAAATTAGAAAGCCAAAGTAGAAGGTCACAATCTATCAGAACAGAGTTTTTTATGATTCAGAAAAAGACCTGACACTGAATGTGATAATTACATGAATCTTTATTTTATTCATCAATTGTAGCCAACAACAACAAACAATTGTTTATGCACCACACTTTTTATGTGTCTTAAAGTCATATATATATATATATATATATATATATATATATATATATATATATATATTTTTTTTTTTTTTTTTTTTTTTTGCAGAATCAAGTAAAACAATAGAAAGAAGGAAAAAAAAGTGTGACATGCTGCAGATACAAAATATCTGTCTAAGCATATATGTTTTTTAAACACTGGTCCATCCCTTGAGTTTTGTGCCTTTTAAATTGTAATGAGTTACAGGTCGATGTAAATAGTTTTAACAAAAATCAAATTTACCTCCAAGTTTTTTGAGAAACTGTACAAAAGTGAAAGAAAACACAGACAACAACCTCAGAAAATGTAAAGTTTCTGAGAATTGTTGCTGATCTTTATTGATCTGTGCAGCTCACATGATAAAACCTAAGACCATGTGTATAAATCAGCTGGAAATTAAATACACCATTATGCAAGTTCTGGCTGAG
>NC_056500.1:15363435-15367737 GCF_014905685.2 Nematolebias whitei
CTTTTTTAGATTTTTCTACCTGGATTATTCAGCATGCATCAGGATATTTCTGACAAAAGTTGCTAATTGAAGTTGGAACGTTTGATCACTGAACTCAATGGACAGAGAATGGGTCAAAATGAATTATGCACAGTACATGCATCATATAGTTTTTAAGGTTTATTTTAAAATTAGTTTTTTGTTGTATTTTGTGTGTGTTTCTTAAAAATAAACCGTATCAGGGAAAACCTCAGCTAGTAGCTGCAAATACAAGTTCAAAGAGTTTGCTTTTGTCAATTTCATCATGGCACACATTTAAATAAATTATTAAACTGTCTGATTAAAACATCAATTTCTATTTCTCACATTTCATGAAGTTGCGTTACTTGTTTTCCCAGTTTCAGCTCGTGTAAATAAACCAAACAAATTGCCCAGCATATTTAGCCCTTGTAACCTAATCATCGTTCCCTGTTCACCTGCTCTGTAGACTAGCCCTCAGGCGAAAAAGCCATTTGAAAAATGATTTGGAAATTTGTGAACTTATCCTTGAAAGTGACTCCTCGCATTGGACTCCAAACAACTCAAAGTTGCGAGCATAATGTGTCTGTGTTGTCAGCCATATTAACAAAGTGAACACACCATTAAACAATGTCATTAAGCACCGACTCATGCTAATGTCTTCGTTTAACTATCAATGACGCTTAGCTTACTGGTCTGAAAGGGAAATCTGTTTTCTGGATTATTAGGCCAAAATAGAAATTCACTGAGCACTTTGAATGTTGTCGGGGCGCCTCTGAGAGGGTGGGACACCGCAGTTAAATTGAACTGAAATAATTCAAATGGCTTGGATGGACAGCGCACTTGTGATTGTTTTATTGATGTATTTGTAGGAGCACAGAGTCAATGAACAAGTTGTTGTGTTTATATTTTATCTTGTGCAGCTTCCCATTTAGCATACCCATCTAAATGCTAATAAGAAAAAAACAAACAGTTTTAAAGTTGTTCCGTATAACTAATGTGTTAATTCAATGATCGCTAACTAAATCAAGAAATCAAGATTTGAATGTGGGAATGACCTCACACCCAACAATGTTCAAGGTGTAAGTCATGAAACTTGTTGGATTTGCTTATTTTTGTACTCAATATTCACGTTAACTGTCATTAGATTTGGTTTATTTATCATATGTGAATCAACGCAAGGTCCACAATGCAATGAAATGCTGAGGACGAGAAGAACCTTCTCGACTTGCCATAAAAAACAACAACAACAACAACAAATACCAAAGCATGAAAGAAAAATAGAAAAACAAGGCGCCCAAAGTGAAAAAAGAAAAACATCTACAGCAGCATGGTCCTATTGGCAGTGAGGTTCTTTCAGCAAACATTATCAAAACAGATGGTACCACTTCACAGTAAGGTTCCCCTTGTAGATGGCTAATAAATAGTTTATAGATACGTTATTAATTCCTCTATAAACACTTTATAAATAAGTTTGCATTAATTAAGGGTGACAGAGACAAAACTGACAAGTTTCTTGCCAAATAGAGATCCAAATCTGTTCACCTACAAATTTCATCTAGAGTTGTTATATTACACATTTCAGACTAAGTTAATACCTTGTAAACACAATACGCATTTATAAACCTATTGTTTTAAAGATATTATATTAGTTGTAGATGCTTATAATGCAGCGATAAAGTACAATATTATGAATAGATTTGGTTCACTATTTGGCAAGAAGCTTGACAGTTTTTTTCTCTCTGTCACCCATAATTAACGCATAATAAGCATTTATTAATGATTCATAAATTGTTTATAGAATAATTAATAATGCATCTATAAACGATTTATTAATCATCTATAAGGGGAGCCTTATTGTGAGGTACCAAACAGATTGATAATGTTTTTTTTTTTTTTTTGTATGCATCCAAATTTTTTCTAATAAATCTGCACAGCACGCAGTAAATAACAGAGTCAATGAAATACAAACTGACCAAACTTAAAACAAAAAGCTCACTGCTGCAACTATAAGAAATGTCCATGCAAAAGGCAGCCATCATGAAAACTGAAGTCATGGCTGTTGAGAACCAGCTTGCTTTTTGATTTCAAAATTCAGACTTTGTGAATAGTTCAACTAAAATTTTCTGACTTGGATTTCAGAAATCCTCACTTCTAAATTAATGGAACACATCAAAGCTCGTGCTCAATAATCCAGGTAAAAAATCCAACAAAGTTCAATCAGGTCATCTGGATTGTTTCTTTTTTTGTTGAGACGTTTCATCCAAAGGACTTCATCAGGCCGAGAAGCCACAACAAACTCAGTCCCACAAGCAGCACACTCACATAGTGGGCCAACCAGTTTACTGGTGATAAGATGGTTTCTGGGGTCTGCCCTCACCCCCATCAACTCCTCTGAGGCAGCCATAGCCAAAGTAGTTAAAAAAAAAATCCTCTGGATGAAGGATGAAACGTCTCAACAAAAAAGAAACCGTCCAGATGACCTGACTTAAACTTGTTTGATTTTTTTTACCTGGATTGTTGAGCATGAACTTTGAAGTTTTGAACCACTTTGGCTATGGCTGACTTAGAGGAGTCAATGGGGGAGATGGTGGACCTCAGAAACCATCTTCTCACCAGCAAACTGGTTGGCCCAATATGTGAGTGTGTTGCTTGTGGGACTGAGTTTGTTGTGGTTCCTCGTCCTGATGAAGTCCTTTGGATGAAGGGCGAAACGTCTCAACAAAAAAAGAAACCGTCCAGATGATCTCACTGAACTTTGTTGAACAACATAATATTTTGACTATTTAAACTTGACGTGAAACCTCAACGTCTAACAGTCAAACGTTGTGTTTAGATCATTTGACTGTACCATGAGCAACTGTTTTCTTTGATAGGATCATATAATCAATATAAATCAAAATTTATTCTTTTTTTTTTTTCTTTTTTAGCTTTTTAAAAGTCTTCATAGCTTACGACTTTAACCCCACTGGACACTAAACAAATGTGATCCTGAACTTTTAATATGTTCTTTGTTTTATTTTAAACTCATGTTTTGTCAGCTGCTTAATGACCTGTATCAATATGACCCAGAGTTGTGTCTCCTGTGTGTTTCCAACGCTTCTGAAGAGAAATAAGAACATTACACAGGTTAGAGTAAGACACAAAATCCATCAACTAATTTAGGAAAATATTGCTGTCAGCCCCTGTGACTTCACATTCTCAATGGCTATATTAATCAGCCTCGGCCCGTAGGCCCAAACAGATGGTTTTAATAACGCGCTTAAAGCAATCCAAAAACTCCACAGATAATGCTACAGTAAACTGAACATCCATCTTTGGCTCCATTCGTCCCATTCCCCATGCAAGCAGTGTCATTATACACTTGGCTTGGGGGAGAGATTCCCTGTCACACAGCCTATCCCTCTCCTCTCAAGGATCTGGATTCTTGTCATCTGTTTTTCTTAAACTAGTCAAGTGACACTAATATTAAGCGAGTGTAACGGGTTCCATCCACCTTGAACAATCTGACATTTACTCAGACTTTTTTTTTTTTTTTTGTCATCCAGTCAAAGTGACATTCAACAAGTAAACATTTTACAAGGAAGCCTTGTGTCTCAGAGACTGATAGCTATTTTATAAAATGAAGATGCCAAATAAGGCACTTCTTAAAATACTACGGTTAAAATGAACACAAATACGCTCATATTAAGGTAAGTAATAAAGGGTGATGTGCTGTCACTGAATGCACACATTCAACTTTTTTTGTTTTTAATAGCATTTGTTTTACAGTTAAAATTAACATGTTTACATTTATTTTGCAGAATAAAAATACAGTTTTAATGTAGCTTGATGCATGCTCAATAATCCAGGTAGAAAAATCTAAAAAGTTAAGTCTGGTCCACTGGACGGGTTCAAAAAACAAAATAAGTTGTAGAAACGTTTCGTCTTTCATCCGAAATACTTCTTCAGTCTGAGGAGCTGTATTCAGCTCAGTCTTATAAAAAGCACCTTCCCATAGTGGATCAACCAGTTTTAATGTTGGCTCACAAATAAAAATAAGATAGATTTTAATTTTTCAACAATGTTCAGTCAGGTCATCTGGACGGTTTATTTTTTTTTCGTTGTTGTTGCTGAGACGTTTCGTCCTTCATTCAAAGGACTTCTTCAATCA
The DNA here is from genome assembly GCF_014905685.2 of Nematolebias whitei. Classification (NCBI taxonomy): domain Eukaryota; kingdom Metazoa; phylum Chordata; class Actinopteri; order Cyprinodontiformes; family Rivulidae; genus Nematolebias; species Nematolebias whitei. Next base: position 15,367,586 of record NC_056500.1, read on the forward strand.
GACTTTCTTTCAGATTGAATAAGTCCTTTGGATGAAGGACGAAATGCCACAGCAAAAAAAAAAAAAAAAAAAAGAAGAAGCAAGCGTCAAGACGACCTGACTCAACATTGTTGGATTTTATACCTGGATTATTGAACATGAACTTTGGTGTT
>NC_056500.1:15367747-15368711 GCF_014905685.2 Nematolebias whitei
CAGATGACCTGACTCGGCATTGTTGGATTTTATACCTGGATTATTGAGCATGAACTTTGGTATAAATTTATTTTTATTTTTTTTTATTTTCAGCTTTCACTGGTCTTACATTTGAGTACTAATCTGTGCAGAACGTCCAGCTCAGTTTATTCCAGTAAGATCTGATGTCATGTTTGACACCAACATAGGAAGTATAAATTAAAGGCACTCAAGACAGGTCAAAAAATGCCATTGAAGTAAGACACAAACTGAGTTTTTTTTTTCCCCATATTGATGGTTAATGTGTCCTTAAAATAAATATTTGCCAGCAAAACTTGTGATCAGCTGCCAACTACCATGTGCTTTGTTTACCTGTAAACTCCCAAAGTGACTTAAAATGATCAGCAATGGCAACGTCTGTGCAAGAGTTATTCAGAACGGAGAAGTTCAACAATTTAAATTTTACTGGTACGTATCGATGCTCTGATTTGTTGAATAAAGTGTGCAGACTGAAATGTTTTGTTTTCATTGACCTGCATTTCAGAATTCATTCAACGTTATTTATACAGGTTAATCCCATTGAGCCTCAGGGACTCATTTACATTACGTTGAATTACATATCAGTATATCTACAAAACTACTAGAGCTCATTCAAACTGAACCATTTGATAAAGTTCAGGATAAGCTTTTATTGTTTAATTTCATGTGTACCATTACCAATAATATTTTTCATTTAATGAATCGCTCACACATAAATTTTGCATTTTGCACGCAATGCATTTCAACATTAATGGTTCCAAGTATGTTCAGTGTAACCTGCTTATCATTTTCATGCAGTCTTGTTTTTCTTTATTTCATTTCGCACAGTTAAAATATCAACAAAACAAAACAAAAAGCACCAAAAAAAGATAAATATTTCCACAAAAAATTGCTGTAAACAAAACAAAAATGTTCGAAAAGGGAGCAGGAAGAAGCAATGGCTTAT
>NC_056500.1:15368811-15373915 GCF_014905685.2 Nematolebias whitei
ATATAATTTACTTAGTACTTGTACTACTATTCCTACTTTGCGGTTTTCACTTATCTTCAGGGTACGGGTTCCTTGCGATAAATGAGGGACTACTGTATAAGCTTATATTAGGAAGAATGGTAAATCCCTATGTTCCTTATTTAATAGGAGATATAAGTATTTTCTAGATATAGCACATTGTTTTTTTTAAAGAACCGAGGCTTTATTTCACTTTGGAAATTATTCCATAGATTTGTTAGGTCTGTATAAAATGTATTCCTGCTTTTTGCCTTGTAGAGTTTCCCCTCCTGACCCCTTCATCCTGTTAAGTGTTTCAGTGTTGGACCTGTTAACCACAGCTCCCTCTGAGTACCATTCACACGCGATTGGGAGTCCCATGACAGGCCAGCTGGAATATCCAGTCCACCCCAATTTATACACAAAAAACAAAACCCATGGAGAGCCCCCACTGGCCAGTCAGCATGTCAGTCTTTCAGAGGGGTGGGTTGTGAATGTAGCTTTGTGTTTGTGTGTGTGTGTGCGTGCATGTTTGTGTACTTAGCCTTCCCGCCCTGGTCTATGTGGTAAGACCTTCCTGGTAGAGGGAATGTCATCAAATAAACCAGCACGTGGGTTAAACTTATAAAGAGATAATAGCTCGTTTATTAATCATGTTCATGTTATGAATGTGTTATGTGATTAAAATATATATATATATATATATTTTCCAACACAGATTATTAATTCTTGAAAGCATTTTTAAAGTTAGTGTGACTCAAAGCATCTCTGTTGAAAGCCGGTGAGTTTCATGAAATTTCCTGTTGTTTAGCTGGCAGCTCCTTAAACCTGTCTGAATAAACAATTTATAGTACAAATATTATTATTTTATTTAACAAACCATGCTGAAGGAATGCCTAAAATATTCAATCTTAGAATTCTGGTCAATTTGAATTCTCAGATGTTTTGATAAAAAAAATATATCACATTTTAAACAAACATAAATGCATCTTAATATCTCTGAATAGACTTTGTTTCCAAAATGTATGTGTCTTGTTGCATTTCCCCTTCAGCTTGTTCGCTTGTTCTTTGTTTATTAACATTCCCTGAAAAACAGCAGATGTCCCCCGCACTACAGGCGTACCTTTTATCCATGAGCTCATCCAACCCGTGGGATCATCCATGGGCTAAAACACAAAAGTACTGTCAGCTATCATTGACGAGCTCACCTTTCTCACCCTTTCCTGACTCTGTGAGGCAAAGAGCCATTGTTTTTTTTAAACAATCCTCGTTGAATAAAAAATTGGCACCATGCTTTTTATTATTATTGTTTTAGTGAGGCTGATGCATACTGCTGTCATGGGTCCAGTCGTTAATGTGCCATCACTGCACCTCACATCCTCAGCAGACACAGGCTGCGCCAAGTGTGTTTCCTCCATCTGTAGGTGAATGTTTGTGCACATGCTACACTGACCAAATGTGTTGTTGGATGAACTAAATGAATAGGAAAATGGTTGGTAGGCAAGTCGTTTAATGCTCTTTTTTTTATGTGTGAATGTGTGTATTAGTATTATTAAATGAAGTAATGGGCTAAGATGTTTTTAGCCACTGTTGCAGACATTGCAGAGAACTGACAGCATCAACACAGCCAAGATAAATTTAACTCTCTCCACTTTATGAAAAGCCTCAACCCATGTTTGATCTACGCAGCTGTATTATAATCTAGGTTTGGTTAAAAACTCAGTTTTAACTGTAGAAACACGGGACATATTGTTGCATGTGCATCTAAAAATCATCCTCTGGTGCTCCGTCCTCAAACTGAAGGCTTCTTTTTGTCATGTTGCATAACAAAGTTGTTTTCAGTCAATAGTGTGACGACTTTCTGAACTTGGCCTTACGTTTTCTGTAAAGAAAACATTTTAAAAACTTGTCTCAGCAGTTTGAGGGGGCTTTTTTAATAAATCTGTAATCTAGAAAAAACGATCTAGATAAATAGCCTAAGAGTTTGAGCCTCTGCTCTTAATGTGATGTCTAAAAATTTGATTCCACTATGAAATGTTTGTATCTAGAGACCCTAATTACTGCAGGCATTGATGTCCATAAATTCTTTTACATTTTTTTTTTTTTTTTTGCAAGGGCTCAAAGTTTATTGTTCTTATTGTTTAGATAAACTGTGGACTGTAAGACAAATGACTGCATTATTGGCTTGGAAGAAATTATGTTAAAAGCATTGGAAACATAGGTATTGTGTGTCTGTTGGCCTTGATGCGGCACCACATTTTAATCATTCAAAACTTTAATATTGAGCAGCTCTTATAGAAAAAAAAAGTATTAACAATATCAACAATATCAGAAAACAATCAACCTAATAATTTTTAATATTTTTACTGAAAAATACTGCCAACCTATAGGGAATTTTTATTTAAATTTGTTGCGTTTGGGTTGTTATCCATGGCTTTTTTGAGGTAAACAAAACGATTAAAGGAAAAGTGATTATAAGGTTAAATCAAATTTAAAGCCTTCAGTAAAACATATTTATAAGTGCTGTAACACATGTAGAGCTGTGCCATTTTGTTGTGTTTCAGGGAGAAGGAAGGGAGTCGGTTGTAGAGGTAGTGAAGTAGACAGAAAGAGATCATTCTAGTGTTAACATTGCTGGGGTCAAGCTCTATGACTCCTCTACACCCCCACAAAAAAGTGCAATGCTTATTTCCTATTGACCTTAAAATGTCTGTATAGGAAGTGTTGAACACGCACCGTATCATCTCTACACCGATGTCTGAAGCTTTATGTGTAAATTTTGGTTGTACAGCGTGACAGCACAGTGACATTTTCGTGAGATGTGTATGGGTGGAGGTGGGTGGGATGGATGGACATATGACACCACATCCACCCCCTCTGGGGAGAGGAAGTTCCTATCAGAACACAACAGGAAAAGGACAGAGCAAAAACAAGTGCATGTCTTTTTGCACATTAAATCACTTCCTGTAGGACTTGGACTGCTTCCCCATTCACCCCCAGCCCCCACTTCAACATGCACTTTCTGGAAGACCTAGAAATTATCGTGTTTTTCAAAAAAAAAAAAAAGTGGATGCAATGTTCTGAAAGTGAAGTAACTTGTAAAAAGAAGAGGCTTAAGAATTTATTTATTTTCCTTTTAGGAGTACACCCCCACCCCCCCAACTCCCTTTTCTTATGTCTAGTATATGTTTGGAATCCTGTACAGACTACCAATCTGATTTATTGCTGTGACTTGCAGATGTGATGAGTATCGTAGAATACAAGTGCCATATAAATCCCTGTTCCATGACAGATCACAAGCCCTGCGTCTGAACCCAATGCCTTGATCTTCATCCAAGAACAAAAACAAAGAGACAAAAGGTGTGTTTGTGGCTAGTGCAGGGAAATGCCTGTTTGATGGGGACAGGATATGACGGTGGCAATACGTTTCGTAAAAAAAAAAAAAAACTGTAGCTTTGATTTTAACCGGCAAGTTGTTTTCTTGAAGTTGTATGCAATGCGAACTGGGTTATTGAAGATATATTTGCTAAATTTCTTGAATACATTGGAGATGCAGCTCTCATAGAGCAGCTCACAGCTGTCAAAAAATATGACTTCCATCCTGAAGGCAATTTCCTGTTTATGTCTGAATGCAGGTCAGAAGAGGGGTATAGTCGTCCCTGCCTCATCTACCGTCATTTTCCCTAGTCCCAATCATACAGGATGTTATGAAACTCCCTGACCTTTAATTAATTAATTAATTTATTTTAAGAAAATTCTGTCAAGTGATGACTACTGAGGAAAACACTAAACCCAAAATTATCCTCAATGGGACCTCAACGTTTTGGAAATGAGCGTATTTAAATAGGGGTCTAATTATATCATGCTTTTAAGTGGTAAATTGCAACCTTTTAACAGTTTCTAGGTTTAGTTAAAAAAATTAATAAATGGGAACAAATAAATAAAAGTCAAAGAGGTAGATATGTGACATTGTTTGCGTTGTTTTTTTCTCTCTACTGGATTTAAGAGACAAGTTCAAGTCAATTTTATTGTCATTACCATCACATGTGGTACATGAGGTGGAACATAAAAATGTACACAGGGTCCCATTTACACCCCAAAATAGCAAAATATAAAGTATAAAAAGAAACCGTAAATAAGGATCTAAGATATACACTAAGATATACGCTAAACAAACGCCAACGGTACGCTAAAACATCTCAGATATACTCTAAACACTAATAATGTAAAATAATATGGCATATCAACAGCAGCATGAACATGAGTCTGTGATGAGCAGATACTGTAGGTACGAATGAATGCAGCAGCATGAAATAATCAGCAGCACACTATCAGCAGCATGGATGATCAGCAGCACAGATAAGTCACGTCACCAATTAAAGTGGCATTACATGCTCCGTCACGTACTCCTAAAACTACCCAAGTTGCTTAATTTGTTTAATTTTTGCTGATTTGCCTAAAACAAACTATTGCTGCTGCTCTGATGCATGCTCAATAATCCAGGTAGAAAAATCCAAGAAAGTTCAATCTGGTCCTCTGGACATTCAAAAAAACAAAAAACAAAACAAAGCAAAAAAAAATGTAGAAACGTTTCGTCTCTCATCCAAGAGACTTCCTCAGTCTGAGCTGCTGTTTTCAGCTCAGTCTCTTAAATAGCACCTTCTCAGAGTGGATCAGCCAGTTTTGCTGCTGACAACCAAAACCAACTGATCACATGCTCAAGAAGGACCATCAGCCTAACAAAGGATCATTAGCACACTGATGGCTGTTTACTATTCAAAGGGGGTTGAGTGATACTAGCAATCACAGCATTGTAAGAGGGGGACAATTGAACCCGGAGGCCTCCACCCCTGTTTAATGATGGACCGTTTCTTTTCACAAAGATGGCCTCCTTTACTCCTCCCTCAAACCATCGTTCCTCTCTGTCCAGGATGTGAACATCTTCATCCTTGAAAGAGTGACCGCTGGCCTGGAGATGAGTGTAGACCGCAGAGTCCTGGCCTGATTATGTTGATCTTCTGTGCTGGGCACTCATCTCCAGGCCAGCGGTCACTCTTTCAAGGATGAAGATGTTCACATCCTGGACAGAGAGGAACGATGGTTTGAG
>NC_056500.1:15374015-15377022 GCF_014905685.2 Nematolebias whitei
ATATATATAGACGCTCTTCCGATCTTTCTTGAAGAGCCACCAATTTTGTAGAACGAATCATATCTTTTTCAATTTGGTGCATCAAAGCTATCTGGAAATCTTTCAAAGTTAAGATTATGACAAATTCAGAAATGTTCTCTTTCTTAACTTCCAGTCCGACTGAGAGAAAACTCTGAAATCAATCAACCTTTATTTAAACATGTAAATCCCATTGAGCCTAGAGGACTCATTTACAAGAGAGACCTGATATGATGATGTGTATTAAACCATATTTTTCTTGATATATGTACAAGGACATCATTCCATTTACTGCAAAATTTATTGATGTTTTACAAAAGTATCCAAAAAAAAAACATTATGGAGTGAAAATATTGTAACTAAATTTTAGAAAAAATAAACAGAATTTCTAAGTTTTTTTATTTTTTTATTCTTTGAACCAGAATTATTAGAAACGCAGAATCATGTTCACTGTTCAAATTCTTCAATCAGCAGAATGCACCAGACAGTTAATACTCATTAATTTATTGTTTATTAAGCCTTAATTGCTTGATAAACAGTTGGTAGATTTTCCTGTAACAATTTTATTTGCAGCATCTTTGCATCTTGGAGGGGTGTCCTCGTTGTTAGGGACACACAAACTCTGCAAATAATCCCAGAGATAAAATGGTATACTTGATTGTTTTATCAAACTGATCTTTTGCTGACCTCTCAATTAGGCTTGCAGGTGTTCTCTGCCAATTAGAGCAGGCTGTGTGCAAAGGGGTGTTGCCTAGCAACAGGCATTGCCCACTATATGAGCTCCCTCACAGCTTTGAGCCTCCCACACTCCCAAACTTTGGAAGATTTAAGACTCCATCAGCTTCTCACGATCAGAACAATTTTATCTGTTCCCAATTTTATCACCAGCAAACTTCATACAGATTTTACATGATCATCGAGTGGGATGAATAGGGAATAGAGAATAAATTAGATGAAAACTTTTGTAATCTCACTAATTATTGAAATGGTTGATCCCAATATAGTTTGAAGGGTTGTGCAAAGGCTCATTTAGAACTTCAGACCTTTAGTTTTTCATATGTTTTTACTCAGTGAAACCAATAAAACATGCAATTAGCAGCTTTGTTTACTGACATGGATCATTATTGCTTTATTACCAAGAGTGCTACTAAAACAAATAATTCATGTTTAGTTTCAAACATTCTGGGTTGTGTGAAGCTGATGCATATCTAGCAGTCACTGTGTACCAAGCAGGATACACCCTGGACAGGTCACAAGCCCATCTCAGGGATGGATAGAGACCAACATTCATTCACACTGACAGTTCACACGGTCTGTGAATGGAAACTGGAATACATGCACGGGTAGAACATGCCCAGAAAGGCTGGGGGAGGAACCCGTGACCTTCTTCCTGAGAAGCATCAGCCCATTCCATTGAATATTAATAATAGTGAAATACATATTTTTAGATGCTAATATCAATAATATATTTGTTTTCACAGTATAATTGAAATCCTTGCATTGTCAAACTAAGATCAGTAATTGTGAGTGAATGTATCTTTAAGATGTTGCTTTTTGTTGCATTATCTATTAACAAGAGATTGGATTCATAACAGACATAGGAAGTGCATGGAGAGTCCCTTGGACACAAAAGCCTACAGCATTTCCACATTTAAGACATTAGTTTTTTTGAGAAGCCATTATAGTGTATTCTACCCTCTATTTATCATTATTGCTCAACAGATCAGAACAACAAACAAGCTGTCCCTGTCTGCTACTTTGGCAGGATGTTTTCCTGAAAGTAGACAATTAGGAAACCTTTCACAAGAAGAGACAGATGTGAATCTCCTCCGGGAGACAATTTTGCAGAGGGTTATTCGACATTGCAGCCTCCATCTTCTCCCAGGGGTTGTACCTCTTGAAGGTCACTGTAGCCTTTCATCTCCCCTTCTGTCTTGCCAATGACAACTCCAGTGGAAAGTGTCGGACGTTTCCCACGGAGCTGGCAAATACAGGATGACAATAGTGGAGATCAGTGCAGCTGATAATTTGTGACAGCATCAAGATTAACAAAACACTGTCTCACCTATTTAATGTTTGTGTACATCACAGTCAATGGACTAATAAAAAATGAATGAGTCGTACTGTCTTGTGAAGTAATAAGTTTGATTCAGAGCTGTAGTGAGTATTGTTAGCATGGATTCTCCTGAGGCGTGTTAGGGTTGTCACCAGGAATTGGTAGAGGGTGTGAAGGGCAGGTGAGGATACGACGGAGAAAGAAAAAAATATCTCACAAAAATCTGAGCAGAATTAAGACAGAGAGCGGGGTGCACTGGCAGTAGCCTTGTACGTTTCATCTGCAGGCCCTAATAAAACCCTCACAGACCAGCATTGATCTCTCCCAGAATAATCCATTTAGACTGAGTGTGCCTGGCCATGTGGGGCCTCTTTAATTATTTATGGAAGAATGCTGCTCGAGCTTCCGCTGGGATGCAACAATGTGCCCCGTGAAACCTGTGAACTGCAGATTGCAAGAGAGAAAGGGAGATTTGGAAGGAAAGGAAGGGCAGATGAAAGAAGACAAGTGGTTGGTGAGAAATTTGAGGAAAAGGGGAAAAAGAGGACGTTTAGAAAAAACGTAGAATACAGGTGAAAGATAAAACGAGCTAAGCTGAGAGGTTATACACTGTACATATATGTGTGTGTGTGTGTATATATATATATATATATATATATATATATATATATATATATATATATATATATATTCTGTATTTTTTTAACTATAAGCACACCAGATTACAAGGCACATTAAGCAAAACAAAACAGTCAGATGAGTAAAATTGTATTCAACTTTCACAATAACTCTCAACATTGTTCAGTTGTACCACATAAAATTGGTTCAAGGTCAGTAAGTACAACCAGAATTAATATATAAGTCGTAGAGCTATATATATATATATATATATAAAATCAAATGTGCTATATAACACAAGCATTAAAAAGGAAG
>NC_056500.1:15377122-15383936 GCF_014905685.2 Nematolebias whitei
ATATATGTATGTATAATGCTCATTGATCTCTTGTCAAAACTGGTTTACAGTAGCTTGGTGTTCAGTGCGAGGTCTTGTAATCCTGGGGTTGCAGGTTCAAGCCCTGGTTGAGTCAGGAAAGGTGTCCAGTTTAAAATAATTGCCCAATTTTTCATGCAAGTTCACTCACTGTGGTGACCTCTGGGGAAGGGAGCAGCCGGAAGAAACTTGCAATCCCTTTTCAAAAATAAATGCACAATACGTCATGTTTTGGCAGCATGAAATCTCAGTGGTTTGCACTGTTGCCTCACAGCAAGAACTTCCTGGGTTCAATCCCCGGTTGGACCTGTGGTCTTTCTGTGTGGAGTTTGCATGTCCTTCTCATGCTTGCGTGGGTTTTCTCCGGGTACTCAGGTTTCCTCCCACAGACCAAAAACATGCATGTTAGGCTGCCTTCAGGTCCAGGCCTCCCTTGCAAAAGAGATCTGTGATCTCAATGGAATTTGCCTGGTTAAATAAAGGTTATTTAAATGTGCAAATTTATTGGTCCTGATGGTGTAGAATTAGCTTAAAGTTACTGAGAGGAAAAAAACAGAATTAAACTTAAAAGGTGAAACATTTTCTAAATTCCACATAGTCTTTTGACTCCTAACTCAGCACATATGAAAACTGTGTCAGTACTGGATCATCCTGGATAGAGAGGAACGATGGTTTGAGAGAGGAGTAAAGGAGGCCATCTTTGTGAAAAGAAATCGTCCATCATTAAACAGGGGTGGAGGCCTCCATGTTCAATTGTCCCCCTCTTACAATGTTGTGATTGCTAGTATCACTCAGCCCTCTGTGAACAGTAAACAGCCATCAGTGTGCTAATGATCCATTGTTAGGCTGATGGTCCTTCTTGAGCATGTGATCAGCTGGTTTTGGTTGTCAGCAGCAAAACTGGTTGATCCACTCAGAGAAGGTGCTATTTAAGAGACTGAGCTGAACACAGCACCTCAGACTGAAGAAGTCTCTCGGATGAGAGACGAAACGTTTCTACATTTTTTGTTGTTTTGCTTTGTTTTGTTTTTTTGAATGTCCAGAGGACCAGATTTAACTTTTTTAGATTTTTCTACCTGGATTATTGAGCATGCATCAGGATGTGTCAGTACTGCTTGACATTGTATTATGATAGAGTACCATTTAGTGTGATTTTTCATGATGCAAGGCTCAAATTGTGAAATATTTTAGGTCAATGGTATGTTTCCAACTCTAACACATTATTTGTAGCTTCTAATATTGGCACACCAAAGGGCACCTTGTATGTCTTTTGTGCATCTATGAAAATAGAGCATCATTTGACACTCAGGGAGTGACATGAGGAGCTGGGTAAGTAAGAAATGGAGGAGGTGACTGTCAAAGTTATGAAGGTGAAAAATAATTTAATTTATAAAACCATCCTCATGGATGCACTAAACTTCTTTTCAATGGGATGACATTGTTGCATATGATACCAGAGTTGAACATTTTGCTTTGAGGCATGCAGTTCTCCATCTTGGAGGACTCGTATCAATCCGCTGAGAGTGCAGTGGATGACGACAGACTAATGCAAGACTCCTGACACAAAGATGCAATGGAAATTTCTGGAGATCAATACATTTCAATGCAGTCAAACAGGCTTTTATTTCCTTTATTATGTGTCTCCAGGTCTTTTTGAAATGTTCAGATATTTGTAGCAACATAACCCTCTGTAACATTAAAATACTGGTGTTCCTCATAGGGAATACTGTACAGCTTCAGTAATTGTCTGAATTATTAGAATACCTAATTCAACAATAAGCAGACAATGTAGAGAAAAAAAAACACTAATGCTATTACAAACAAATTAATGCTGAGAAAATACAAAGTAATATATTAAAAACCATGTCAAGATTATATTGCTATTTGATTTAGTTTTATTTATTTTATTTCAAACTATTTGATTATTAATATTTTATTTAATGTTTTACCTGCCTATGTTGGAATAAGTAAATCATGCTCATCTGATCATGTTTAGTTTGCTGTTTAGTGTAGAATTGAACAGATCGAAAATGTCACACGAAAATGTGCTGTTTTTGTCCATTTCCTTGAAATGTAATTTTTAGTTTTGCAATGAGAGGAACTGTATTACATGCAGCAGCATTTTGGATCAACTGAAGACTTTTAAAAGAGTTTTTTGGACACCCAGATAATAAACAATTGCTATAGACCAGCCTAGACGTGACAAATGAACCAGTTTTTCTGCATCATTTTTGGACAAGATGTTTCTAAGTTTAGTGATATTACACAGGTGGAGGAAAATGGTTCTGGTAACTTTTTTTTTTTTTTATGTGGGGGTTAAAAGACATATATTGATCAAAAATAGCACCAAGATTTTTAACAATAGAACTCAAGGCCAAATTAATGCCATCTCAAGGAATGAAAGACAGCAAAATGTGTTTCTAAGATGTTCAGGTTCATACACCACAACCCTTTTGTATTGTCTGAGTTTAGTAGCAGAATGTTAAAGGTCATCCAGGTTTTTATGTCTTTTTGCCATGTTTGTAATCTAAGTAACTGATTGGATACAATGATTTTCATGGACAAATATAATGAGAATCATCAGCATAACAATAAAAATGTATCCCAAAGCTGTTTAATAACTTTACCTAATGGAAGCATATATAAAGTAAAGAGTATTTGTCCAAACACTGAACCCTGGGGAACTCCATGACTAACTTTAGCTAAGAAGATTCAGGTTATGAAGCAAGGAAGTTGGACGACAAAACTCCTCTTAAATTCAGGCTTCACTCTGACAAGTCAAAACTGACAAACTGTCAAAAATGTTGTGCTTTTGTCCCAAACTAAAATAACTCTGGTTGCTATTTGTTGCAAATAAGATACTGACTAATGATAATAACTCCACAACCCAATTGTAAAAAGAGTTATTCATCTGTAGGGTTTTAACAAAGTATTTTTTTTTAACACCCAACATTCTATTTTTGTCCATTAAAAATGAATTGTCTGTGCAGGGAAGAAATATTACATCCCTTTTTTTTATTTTATTTTTTTTTATTGCCACTTTGAGAGGCTAAATACATCAAAATGAGCAACATATTTATTTAACTTTGTATGTGACCTGGCTCACAGCAAAACCACTGAAAGCAATTCTGCTCACAGGACATAAGGGTCCCTGAAGGCCTGTTTGGCAGGAACACTTCTGTGGTATAATAAAACTAATGTGTTATTTATTAGAATCCCAGGTGACATGCAGGAAGACACAAAAATTGGTTTAACGTGGACCCTGAAATATTACATTTCCACTGCTGAAGCAAACATATCAAGCCCCATTGTTTTAAAAGGTTGAAACTACTGCCTCGCCTGAACTGACAAACACCTGAGACCATGACTCAGTTCCCAGTACATTCTGTGGATGGGTTAGCATTTCAGCAATTAGAAACTAGATATTGCTGTATCTAATTTTGCTTAAGACACACGTTTCTTTTTTAAACCAGAGACAATGAGTGCCAAAAATAATAAAATAACTTTCAAATATTTCCCTAATGTACAAACCAGCTGACAACTCGCTACATCTGCCACACAAATTTGCGCCCAGTAGGGGTTGAACGACTACATATTTTTTTTTCAAGTCGACATTAACATGATAATAGTTGATAGTTGAGTCAATGTCGACTAGTTGATGACATCATAGCTCAAGACGCAAAAAAAACCCAAGTCATTTATTATTTACAACAAAAAAAAAAGAACAACAAAACATTAGGAGTATATATTTTTACTCCTACCATTTATCATGCTGCAAATAAGACTCAGGAAAACCAAAACTATTATTAAGCTGCAAAAAATTAGTTTTTATTTTATTGAATCCACCAAATAAAATAAGCCACCGCAGCAGTGGTGGATTATCCATCGGCTGTGCTGCGCGGTGAACACCGGCTGGGGTGTGTGGTGATGGATTCTCCGGTGGAGCGCACCCCTGTTATTTATTTTTTATTTTTTTTACTATTATTGTATTTAGTGGATTAAATAAAATAACAATAAAAACAGGAGGCAGGCAGTGGTGGATTACATCATGGGGAGTGGTGGAGCAGAGGTTAGAGATAATGGGCCTGTGATCGGAAAGTCACAGGTTCAACTCCCGATACTGTTAACATAAAAATGTGGGTGGAAAAGGTGAAACACCCACACCTGTCTCCACCCTCATTTGCCCCAATTTGGGCCCCTGAGCATGGCTCTTAACCCCCACCATCTGCTCCTAAAAGCAGGTCTCTCTTGAAAATGAGTTCTCGTGACTCAATGAGACTACCTGTATAAATAAAGGGTTAATAAAAATGTTTAAAAATAATTTAAAAACAACATCATCTTTAGTGAAATACTTCCACACTGTTGATGGATTTCTACCTGTTTGGGAAGACTTTGCCTGCTTCTCGCCTTTCATCTGTTTGGTGTTGATCATGTGACACAATCACTGATTGCGACTAGTCGACATGAAATGTAAAAACTCACGAGATGCCCTAGAACTGACTGGTCAACTATTAGTCTATTCAGCCCATAGTGCTCACCCATAAAAAGAGTGCTAATGGGCAAGGAAGAACCAGTTAAATTCAAGTTTCAGTCACACTCTTAAAAACTGGTAATTTTGAAATTGACATTATTGATATGTTTGTTCTCTGAATGGTTTCATTATTACCATCATACTCTCTGATATGACACATATTCATATACTCACAAACCCTCATATTGTATGTTACTTAAAGAACTTGTTTGTCAAGAGTTTGTATAAAAACAAAAATACATCATATCTAAAAAAAACACAAACAGTAAAATGAATATTAAGTCCTTGCATTTCTGTACTTTTATGTACAGAAAGTTAGATTATTTTAATACTATGATTGTTTAGTGATGTGCCATTCTGTATGTTATATTACAATAAAGAAATCTCAATTGATTAAATATCTTAGAACCTATAGTAAGTATGTCTGCTACTCATGTTATATTTATTTTATATATAGTAGTATGTGTGATATAGTTCTATGCTCTGTGCTGTTTCACTGTGTACTGATAATACAATTCATTCATTTATTCATTACTAGACCTACTATCAGTAAAGGAGGAAACAAAACAAACAACAACAACAACAAAAAATTGTCAACAGAAATGATGGTTGTTATCAATATAATAATACTTTACAAATCATGTCTAATTGATGATTAATTTCTTAACGTATGATTTGTGAACACTGGTAGGTTAAATTTAAAAACAGATTGCAAAGATTAATCCAAGGACTTGCCCAGTAAAATTTTAAACTGAAGAAACTTCTATTAGCATTTGTGCAAATAAAAGCTAATCGCTGGTACATGTACAGCATGCGCACATGCTAACTTTATCGTATAAATATTCGTGGTTAGACAGCTGATGTTTTAAAGTTGTGTAAAACTGTAAAATGTAGCGAAAAAACCCAACTTCAGTACCTGGAATATCCTGCCGATTTTTTCTGTCGTCATATCTTCATCTTTAAGCGTAACTCGTTTGTTTCCCTTGAACAAAAAAACTGAGCTGTCCATCTCTACGTTGGCTACGGCCACCGTCGTGTGCTAGCTATGGGGTTACCTTACAGTATGTATCGACCATCAGAACAACTTCCGGGTCACACATTTGATAGAAAACAAATATCAAAACCAAATAAGTCCAGAGGACAGTTTTCTAAAGTTCAATTTTTGATGTGAGGTTAAAGTCAAAAAAGCAGAAAACAATGACGGTATTGTATTTTTTGAATCGCACATAAAAACGAATAATGAAATGACAAGTCGTTTTTTTCATAATTTGATTTTTGATTGTCAATGAAAAAACAATTGAACGAAAGGTACATGGACCTACATCTCCCTCCTCTGATCCATCACTTGAAATAGCTCAACTCTAAAAAAAAGGCACGCTGGTAGGCTGTGCTTGTTTTGTTTAATGACATTTGCCAAACAAAAAGCTGAGAAAGAAGCCAGCCTTCTTTTCAGGTTGGAAACAAAATGTGCGTATATCTACCAAGAGGTGCCAGAGGGGTCGATCTCGTTTTCCATCTCCCTGCCATGTCTGGAAGGAGGTTTTGTGAGGAAAACAACAGCAAGTACAGTGTGTGCTGCGGGCCAAATGGAGGAGGAAGCAGCGCTTAATGTAAAGGAATGGATTAGAGAGGATGATTATGCCTCAGAGTGAGAGCAGAACAAAGTAAAAGAAGAGGAAAAGCAGTGAGCAAGAAATTGATATGCAAGTGTGCATGCGTTTTTGTGAACATGTATGATCAATGTGGATTTATCTTATAAAGTAAATAATTTTAAATCCCAAGAGTACATTTATGTCAAGTGTGGGTGTGTTCACAAAAGAAATGTTTCACTCGTTTTTTTTTTTTTTTTTTGTTTGTTTGTTTTGTTTTAATTCAAGTGAAAAGAAACGACACACTCACTGTAAACTACATTTTGCCCCTGCAAATTGCATTCAGAATTGGGTGAGTTCTATTTTGAATACTATATATTTAGTAGTGATGTGTGGTGGCACTATGTGTGGGATTAGATTTCTTAACAAGTAACACGTTTAAGATGCATATGTCCAATGCATTCTATCACAAATATATTATATTATATTATATTATTAGTAGCGTATAACCTAGATCTTTAAGCGTACTGTTTGGCATTTGTTTAGCGTATATCCTGTATGCTTTACTACTTCTTTTTATACTTTATATTTTGCAATATTTAGGGTGTAGCTGGGACCCTGTGTACATAATTTTGTTCCAACTCATGTACCACATGTGGTGGAAACAACAATAAAG
>NC_056500.1:15384036-15386258 GCF_014905685.2 Nematolebias whitei
CCCTTTATTTATACAGGTAGTCTCACTGAGTCACGAGAACTCATTTTCAAGAGAGGCCTGTTTTTGGGAGCAGATGGTGGGGGTTAAGGACCTTGCTCAAGGGCCAGAGTGGGGCAAATAAGGGTGGAGGCAGGTGTGGGTATTTTACCTTTTCCCCCCACATTTTTGATGTTGACGGTACCGGGAGTTGAACCTGCGACTTTCCGATCACAGGCCCATCTTCTCTAGCCTCTGCGCCACCACTCCCCAACTCCCATATTTTTTTATATTATGTACCTCATTCTATAGAATCAACATTTTTTCTGTTGGTGTCCAGACCAATGGAGACTGCAGATATTCATAAATTCTGAATCCTTTTCAGTGACTTTGGTGATTTCAATATGATGCATACTTTCATTTTAACATTACATATATTTTATCTGAAACTCACTCGGAAAATTGAATTATTCTCTTGACTGTCATAAAAGCATGTTATACCTAACATTTACTAAACACGGTGATTACAATATAATTCAAATGAATAAACATAGTTTTGGGCATGAATATTATAATTTTATTTTTCTAAAAAAAAATTCTTATGAATAACCTCCATTTACCACTGAAAGTTCCTTGCACACAGTGTGTCTAGGCCTGACAATTAATAATAGAAGGGGATGGCCCATTATTTGAGATTTTCACAACTGATGAAATTCTGTGTAATTGAAAATTAAAAGGATCCCCCTTTAGCGGGTATATTAATTAAAAGTTAATAGAATAAAAAAAGTGTAAGAACATATTCAACTACAATGATTAATTATATGTTGCAAGGGGTCACAGCAGAACTTTTGGAGATGTAAATCAGATAAAATCTGCAAACCTGATACAGTGATAAACACATGCTTTATTATGTGCTTCATTTTAATTATAAAATATTTATTCAAAGAAACGTTGTATTATAGCCATGTTTCATCATATAAAATAGACTGCAACAAAAACAAGTGCCATTTATCCAATAGATTTTTGATTTGGACCTCATATAAAGCAAACAATATGTGGATGTTTATGAAGAATTTAAACTGAAATGTGTGTATGTGTGTGTGTGTGTGTGTGTGTGTGTGTGTGTGTGTGTGTGTGTGTGTTTTAAAAGATTGATGGCACACGATGAAAGTGTCACCCTACTGATATGCTCAAAAGGCAAAAATTTACATAAAAAAAGCTACCTGTAAAAAAATAAAATACATTTAAATCTTACAAGAAAATAAATTTGCAGCAAATGTTCAAAGGAATGGCCCTGATACTATTTAGATCGTATCGTCCCTTAAGATGTTAAAAAGCATTTTAACAAATACATTTAATTTAATTACATTTATTGATCTGTATGATTTTATTTAAAAAAAATAGTAATTTGCTTCACAAAAATATTCCAAATCCATCCATCCATCCATTTTCTTTACCCGTTTATTCCATTTTGGGTCACGGGGGTCGCCGGTGCCCATGTCCAGCAATCACTGTGCGAGGGGCGGGGTACACCCTGGACGGGTCGCAAGTCCATCACAGGGCCACATAGAGACAAACGAGACAAACAACCATTCACTCTCTCACTCACACCTAGGGACAATTTAGAGTTACCAATCAGCCTAACATGCATGTTTTTGGTCTGTGGGAGGAAACCGGAGTACCCGGAGAAAACCCACGCATGCACAGAGAGAACATGCAAACTCCACCCAGAAAGGCCCCTGGACCGGGGTTTGAACCAGGGACCTGCTCGCTGAGAGGCAGCAGCTCTACCAGTTGCGCCACCGTGCTGCCCAATATTCCAAATTACCTTTGTTTATGTATCATAAAGGTCTTTTAACTTAATAGATAAATAAATAATAATGAAATGTTGATTTCTGGCTGTAGCTCGGAAGAAAAAAAAAGTGTATATTGGTTAATCCATTTTTACAGTGCAACAAGATATTCTCCCCTGACATATGTCCTGGACGGGTCACAAGTCCATCACATGACAACAACCATTCAAATTCTCACTCATAACTTGGAATAAGTTAGATTTACCAGTTAATCTAACAAGCATGCTTTTGGTCTGTGGAAATAAACTGGGGTACCTGTAGAAAAAGGGAGAACATGCAAACAGAAAGATGATCCTGTAATTATCTTGCTGTAGGGCAACAGCTCCAATCACTGCGAGGCCTTGCCACTGAAAATACATTATATATATATATATATATATATATATATATATA
>NC_056500.1:15386358-15406883 GCF_014905685.2 Nematolebias whitei
GTCATCGTTTGTGTGTGTGATTACCCCCCTTTCATCCGATGAGGGGTTGTTTGAGGCAACAACAGCAGCGTCTTGGTGTGTTTCACCGACATCTGTAGTGTTGTCATTCGCGCCCAGAGATGTAGTAGTGAGTACCTCACTGCATAGTGCTTTTGGTCGGCTTCCCTTGTCAGTGTGTTTCAAATCTTCTAACATTTCACGCAATTTTTCTGTCTCTTCCGAGCTCAGAGGTGGAGGGCCTTTTTTCTGGGATTTTTGTGATTTTTTCGCCTCTGGACGTTTCGTCCGAGGTGGGGGGCGGGTAGGTACGTCTTTTTGGGGTTCCTCTCGGTTCCCATTTTTTTGCGTCCTCCGCTGGTCCCATTTACGATAATCACGTTCGTCCTCTGAAGGAGGAGCCTTTTTATCCCAGCGTGCACCTTCATGATGCGGTTTGTTAGTCTGAAAATACTGCCTTTTTTCTCCCTTTTTAGGAGGGGGTGGCGATGCACGCCTTCCTTCTAATTCTAGGGAGTGGGGTTTAACCTTTACACCAGGAAACACTTCTATGGGCGTCTTGGCATGACAACGTGCCTCAAACACGTTCACAGCGCACTGTTTAATCTCACTGATGGATTTTTCTCTGTAATTTGCCATCATTTGCACTGACGTTTGAATGTCAGGATGGAGATTTTTGCTGAAAACAAATTTAAAACCTTCTTCTTCCTCCATTCCGGTTTCATTTCTGCTACCAAAATAAGCTTGGAAGATTCTTTTGTAATAAACTTTTGGATGTTCATTCTTGCCCTGCGTGACCTTGTCTGCGGCTGGATACCCAGCAGGCCCTGCGCAGGAGTCGTACTCTTTGATCAGAGCTTCACACAGAAGTTTGTAATCCCTTCTCGTTGCATCTGGTAGACGCTCGATGAAGGTAAACACCTCTCTGTCCGAAGTGAGTCGTATCAGACTGATTTTATCTTCTACCGTAGCGTTTGGATAAGCTCTCAATCTGAAATCCAGATCTCTGAGGTACGCTTTTGTTCCAGCGGAGCCCAACGGTTCAGGGATGAAACGTTGTACATATTTTGAGATTTTTTGCAAGTCATCCATTGATGGAGAAGATTTCAATGGTCTCACATGCGTGATCAGTTGTGGGGGTGTTGCTCTGCCCGTTTGTGTAGGTGATTGGATGGGTCTAAAAGCACTGTGTGAGTAAAGAGGTCGTTGAGTAATTGGTGTATTAGTCCGACTTTGTTCAAGGTCTGGTTTGGATTCCAGGTCACCTTGAACAACATTCTGACCTTTTTCTATTGCTGCTATTAGTTTCGCCTCACATTTTTTTAAATGTTCCTGGGATGTACAGTAGTCACCTTCTAAGCGCATATGTAGCTTTTGTAGATTTTGTTTATCTATTTTGCATTGTTCCAGTTCAGTTTTTGCAAGCTGCAACTGTTGTTGTAGCACATCATTATCTGCACACGTGGCTTTGTACTGACGGTCTATTTCTTTAATCTTTTCATAAGATTTTGCTTCTAGTGACGCCTGCATTTCTGAGAGATCCTTCTCATGTGTTTTAGACATCCAGTCAAGGCGTTCCGACCGTTCATCCAATTCAGCTTTTAGAAGCAGAGAGATTTTTGCTAACCGTTCAAGGCTAAGCTTTTTACTCTCTGTATTTAATGTTCCTGCGGCCAAACTTTTCAGCTCTTCTTGTCTTTGAGCTTCATCAAGTTGTTGTAATTGCTCTTTTTCTTTGCCAATAAGTGGATTTGTCAAAATATTTAAGGCCCCCAAAATGATATCATCATTTGTTGGTTTTGAAAAGTTGTCTTCATCTTCTTTGCTTGTCATTTTTCTTCTATTTAAAGATTAAACAGGAGAATTTTAATGTTTTAGGTTTTTCAAAATAAATAAAATCAGCAAAGTCTCTTTGTCTGATGTATTTACTTTTATTTAGTGATTTATCAATTAAACGTGCACTATCCTTTTAGCAAATGAGTAAACTTTTTCCAACTTTGTGAAAATCTGTAACTGTTTCTATTTTTAAAAAGTTAATGTTTATTTTTGTACCTTAGTTTTAAGGGATTACCAGTGAAATAAAACTGTTTTGGTGAATGCTCGTTTGCATAAATACCTTATAACTTTTAAAATGCAAGATAACAGTAATTTTCAGCTTTAAGGAACGTTTATTGACTCGAAAATGCCTTTTAGAAAGATTAAAACGTTTAATTTCACTGTTTAGACCTAAAAGCGAGTGAAACCTGTCTTCTCAAGGTTGTCCAGAAGATGTCAGCCTTACCTTACTAATCTTAACTCAGACACTGTTTGTGTTATCCACTAGGGGAGCTATAACTTCCTGTGGCGTTCGGTTGACATCCTGTTGTTAGCTGCTTAGCTTGAAGTTAGCTTCGGCTAAACTCGGTTAAAATCAACATTTCTGAACGGATTTTTTACACAAAAGTGGCAAAATTTCAACAAATACGACTTCTTAGCCTGAACATGAGTTTTTGGAACTATATAGCAGCTTCATTTAGTGATTTTAAGCGTAGTTAAAACTCCGGTCGTTAGCTGTTTAGCTTAAAATTAGCATCGCTAGCGTTGTTTAAAAACATCGTTTTTTGACGAATTTTAAACTCTAACGTAGCAAAATTTCAGCAAATAGCTTCGAAGCATTTAACCAGTGTGTCAACAATCACTTTAGAGGCGTTTTTCAGCTTTAAAAAGCAGATTTTATTTCCCTATGAAAACGAATTTTTCATTTCCGGGTCACGTGACTGAAATCACCAATGGCAAAGCAGCGCAGGGTGAGAGGAAGTGACGTAGCCACGCCAGTCAGCCTTCTCAACCAATCAGAGCGCTCCACAACAGCGAATTTCAACCAATCACGAAGCGTTCTCTCCAACTAGCAAGTTAGATTAGCGTGAAATAGTTCGTCACTTTTTCGTCTTTTAAACCATCAAAATGCACTTTTTCTGTTAAAAATTGTAACGAAACAACTCCTAACTGTGTCCTGAGGCGGCGCTCAGCTTTTAAAACGTTTATCCATCTATTCAAAATACTCGTTCAAACTGAACAGAACCGAACCCACAGCCGGGTCTTAGCAGAACCTCGTACTTTTAAACAGAATAACGTCTTCCACAGCTCATCAGCTTTTAGTTACACGTAACAGACGTACAATTTCAGCTTTAAAAAGACATATGACACACAATTTCAGCTCTTAAAACATTGCCAGCCCAACGCCTAGAACATGCAGCGTTTGCTTGAAAGGCGCAGCTCCAAGCGCGCAGCTCCGGCTGTTGCGTAAACATTCACAGCTGATAAACTGTTATTTTTTCAACATGCCAACATTTAAATCAATCTTTACACGAATTAACAGTCATTCATGAGACGTGCGAGCCACCAGTTTGTAGTGAGTCACGTTGGTACGTGCCACTAGTTGTAGTATGACAATATATCCCCGTTTATATGCATACTTTTTCACGAGTTCTTCATTTTTCTGACTGTGTAATGTCGTGTATTGAATTCAACAGAAATGCGAACGAGAGACGTTATTATCTTTGACCCATCAAATGAATGGAGTCATTTATTTTCAGAATCAAAGTTTAACATCAAACATTTACATTAATTTGGCAAAATATGAAAATAATAACAGACAGTTTCACAAATAATGAACTTCAAATCACTCGGCGGTGATTTGAGGACTTTGCTTCAGATATTTCTAAAATATCTGTACTAGTTTTGTGAGAGAGAGAAGAGTTTAAGATGAAAGGAGATTATCTTACAGAGAACTATGTGAGGGAATTTATATCTGTTGACCAGAACGTGCACGCTTCATCAGATTTCAGCTCGCTTCCGGTACACTTTAGTCGAAGAAGAGACCGTTACCTTGTTGATGATAGATCAGCTCGATAGAGAGTCCTCCAGACCTTTCAGCGTCTCCGTTGAGAGCTGCTGAAATCCTTAGATAGTCGTGCGTGGGTTGTTCAAACAGAAGTTATAATTCCAACGTCTCTGACTCTCCTGAATTCTCGAATTCTCTTCCATTCACTTCACCATTCTCCATGAATTCTAACCAATTCTCTTCAGAACTCCTTGAGCACTGCTTCAGAACTGCTTCCGAACTACATGAGAACCGCTCCAGAACCTCAGAACTATTCACCATTCCAACTCTCTAACAGAACCGAGAAGTTCTCACATTTTAAATGAGTTTACTTCCGGGTTTACTTTAGAGCTTTCTGATTCGTGGATGGATCAGAAAGAGGTGTGGTTTTTGACGTAAGGTATTATCAGAAGTCGAGGTCAGGGAATGAAATTTGTTTAACAACTGACAGAGAGATTATTGCAAAAAGCAGACTTCGTGGAGTCTCTATTCTGATTATCTTCTCAAATAGTTAAACATGACATTTCTTCTTCAGTAAACATTTAGTTGACCGAAGCTTCAACTTTCACACACTTACGACTTGGCTCATTTCAGACAGAAAATCAAGAAATGCATATTCAGGTGATTTCTTCTTTGAATGAGGAATAAAAATCATTACTTACTGTTTATGTAAAATAAAAATGAGTAGTTCTTTTCAACCTGTAAGCATTGAGTGAAACTAACACAATTTGATTATCAAAACATTTGTAAGACAGTAATGATTATAGAGGATTGTCTTTTCTGCTTGATTAATTCAAGAAAGAAAGTCATCAGATGGCTCAGACTTATTCAGATCAATGAAAATAACAGTCTCTGTCCATCTGGTAGATTTGAGGTCATCAGGGTCAGATAAGGGTCAGATCATCAGGTCATCAGGTTCACTACACTGAGAGAAAATATTTTCTACGGTACTCAATATCTTTGGTTAAAGCACCACCACACACCCTTCAATAGAGAGAGAGAAAAATGTTTTTTTTAGCATTTTACAATAAAAACTTTTTTTTTTCTAAAAATATTAAGCATGAATTACAATCAAATAAAATTTTAAATTTTTAAAATCCTAAAGAATTGTAAGATATGTTGTCCACTTTATGTAAAGAAACACACAGACATACACACACACACACACACATATATATATATATATATCTATATAAAGTATATAGATAAATCATGATAATACTTTGAAAAACACTGATTCATTCTTTGTTGTTGAATGCAGTTTAATGGTGAGTTTAGGCTTGTCCAGGTGAAGGATTGTGCAAGATAGTCATTATTTTCATGTGGAGGTGGAAATTGTAGTTGCTTGTCAAGATAATTACGTATATATCCTAATGCATGAGCCAGCCGTGATTACAATGAGACATTGCTGTGATTGCTTTGTGGGCACAAACATTTTGAAGCTCAGGTCAGCTGCTGGAATCAGACATGAGACGTGCAAACACTCATTAACCTTCTGTTTTTCCTGCTCCAGTTTTAAGTTAACTAAAGCCACTGCTACCTTCACATAATTACTTTGTTATACTTGCAGGGGTATAATTTTATCAGCAATGTTAATTACTTGTGAAGTTGTTACAGCCTTTACAGTACATCTTTAATGTGTTTGCTTTGCTTTAAGTTCACTCCAGGATCTTCTGTATATGTTGTTTTGAGAAATATTTATGATGCACTGCTTCTACAAGGTCTTTTAAGGCCAGACTTGCTGATCCAAGAGTATATTAATTCTTTGATGCTTCTTGCAACTGCAGACTTTGAATAACTGAACAGATAAACCCTCTGCAATCTACTCACTGCTTTGTGGCTAGTCCATTTGAAGGTTCAATAAAAAAAAATATATATACAGTATATACCGTGTATAAAAAAAAAACAAAAAAAACACTCACCCATCAGCATGTTGGCTTTTCTAAAGTCAAGTCACCACTTCTGAACTAAACTAGAGAGTGGTTCTTAAAATTTGACTTGACAAAATATTTTTTTGTTGCCTGTTGGTATGATTGTAGTTCCTGATGCTCAGACATTGGCTTCACATCTAACAAGTAAGTTTCTTTCAGCTGCTCCTTTTATCACGTGTGACCACAGAGAGCCAACTCACATTTGTCAGTTGTGTTACGCCGGATGCCCTTAATGACACAACCTGGGTTTGAACCCACAATAAAGACTAAAAGACTGTTGCACTGACAATTAAGCTACTGCACACCCAACATCCAACACTTTACTTATTTTGCATGGACTACGGTTGCAACAAATGCTATAGCATGCTGGCCTTGCTTTAATATACATTCCTGGTAGGTCCTGTTGTGTACTCCATGCAAAATTCCATGCTGGGCTTTTTTACTGGTTAAAATTGTATAATGGGTGGCACAATCAAGTATGCCCACTATGTATCTCCCAGTAAAAAGGTCTTTTTTTTTTTCTCTCAGCTGTGCAGGCTTTTCAGCACTTTTGCTCACTCTCTCTGATTTTTGCTTCCGTCAGTAAGAATCTGCGTTGGGCGACCTACCTGTCCTCTGTGTATCTCATGAGAGCTGAGATAAACCCCATCAACTTAGTGGCCCTGATCAAATGGAGTTATGTATAACAACTATTTAATGAAACAAACTAGGTGACCATAGATAATACACCTAAATCACTTTAAGCACAAGACTGACAAATAAGAATCATAATTTATTTTTAATCCAGGGTTAGAAACCAACATGTTTTCTCATCATTGTAGAGTAGGATCAATATTGTTTTTAGGTCAGATGATTAAAGCAAATGTATATGCCAGCTTCATGAAACAAAAGATATGGATATGATACTTCATGGCAACAAGGAAAAATCTTATAGTGTCTTTTTCTCGTACAATGTTTTGAACAGGCACCAAAACATCTAGATACTCACTAATGTCTGTTCAGTCCAAGGAAATAAGATGACAGGTCAGTTTTAAGTATACAATGTTTGTGTAGTATGACACACTTTTACACTACACCATTAAAACTGGACACCCCTCAGCCAGATACAAATGTCAGATTTAAATATTTGGTTCTGTATCTAGAAAACATGCTGCTTTGCTGATTATGTAAATGTCCCCTCAGAGGTTAAAAAAAAAATTAGTTTTTTTTTATTAGTTAACTAAGCTAGTTGTAAAAAAAAAGGCCAGACAGACTCACAAAAGGTGGAATGGAAGATGCATAAAAACTTAAAGTCAAGTGGGGTAATGCTATCATTTTGGACTTTAGATTTAGAAATAACACAAACTGTTCAACTTTAGATTTCCTTTTTCTATGTATCTTATGCCAAGAATCTGTAAACGCAATTTTTTTTAAACTAATTTTCTTTTCTTTTTGGCTGCTCCTTCTGCAGCGCACTAACTTGCACAAAGACTTGGCAACTATTTTTTTTACGTTGGCTGCCTTTCCAGATGCAGCCACAGACCACCGAGCTACTACAATCCTCTGTGTGGAGCAGAGAGCTAGGGCACCCAGAAGAGCAGAGCTTGAGTTGGCCCAGTCAAGGGTCCAGAGTGGGGCAAACGAGGATGGAGGCAGGTATGCATGCTCTACCTTTCCCACACACATGTTGATGTTGTTGGTACAGAAAATCAAACTAGTGACCTTATAATCACACCCCCTTCAAAAAGCTGACGCTTACTAAAAGCTGAAATGAGCTTTGAACTCTGTACATAATAGCTTATATTGAGAGAGATTTTTTTTTTGTTATGGTTTTAGCCAGTAAGAAAATGACAATTTTGAACAGCGGAATTGTTCAGACACATCATATTCCTAACAGGATGTTTTCTGTCCTCTGAGTTAAATCGACCTGAGGAACAAATGAAGCAGAAAAACATTTTCACTATAAAGAAAATGCTAAGGTGCAGCAAATCCCACTCCATCCTGATTGACTGTCAACACATATAAAGTCAGGAAAGAAACACACACTGTAGCTGTTCTTGCTGCTACCCAATAGAAACCCCTGCTGATGCAGGACTTACGGTATGTCAGTGCTGTACTTGGTTAAGAAAACAAAAACAAAAAAAAACACAAAACGGTTTGGACAGTGTAGACCAGTGGAAACCATTTCACCACCACCCCAAAAAATAAAAAAATAAATAATTAAATTTTATAAGCATGCTGAGTCAGGGGGCTGTTTGTTCATAACTGGTGCAGAAGTCACCAAAGTAGTTAAAAAGTTAGTGAAAAATAGCAAATATTAATTAATACTTTAATATAAAGCAGCAAAAATCCCGGGTCTAGACAAGACAGGACTAGAGTTTCTCAAGACTCTGGATGTTGCTGAGCTGTCTTGGATGACCCATCTTGTAATACCGTGCAGACATCTGTAGCAGTGCTGGTGGACCAGCCGACTGGGGCAGTGGTTTCCTATTTCAAAAAGGCAGACCGGAGGGCGTGTTTCTTGTATGCATCGATTTCTATAGACGTATGTACTGTTCCTCAACAATCGCAATGCTAGTCCGTTCAATCTGTATGTTTATAACTCCACACAAAAGACGCAGGTTACGTGTTTAAAAATGTGTTCAGTAACCTTTTATTGTCTCTTTGCAATTAACAACATCAAACCAAGAACACACCAACATCAGCTTTGTTTTAGAGCCACAGAGGAACAATGCCTGTCGGCGCCCAATTAGAGCCTAAGGGGCAAATTAAAATGAATGCTAAGAAACTCCAATTAACAGTGACTCATTGATTTGGTGTCAGGCACATCATTGTCCTAAAATTAGAATTAATCAACACAGCAACGTCAACTTTAAGTTCTGATTACAAGCTTGTAGGAAGCTTATGTGAGCTGCAAGCTGATGGGGTTGTGTTATCTCAGTATTTAGCTTAAGAAATCTCACCATTCTTTTTTCCACTTTTTTGCATTATTTAAAATTCAACTTGGGGGGAAAAAATAATGTTTTTGGTTTACAGTGGGCATAGAATAACATAAAACATGTTATTTGTAAAAATGTTGACAAAGTTGAAGCGATTGTATCAGCCTAGAGTTTAAGAAGAATAAAAAAGATACTGTTGAAAGACCTGATTGTCTAATTAAAGTCTTCATTTTATTTATTTATTTATTTATTTATTATTTTCAAATATGAATGTTTAGCTCATAGTATAGCAGGTTGTTTCATTTCAGTCATGCTTTTTTCCATGTTTGATATGCATTAATTTAATTTCTCACATAAACTTAACCACTTTCCTAATTTGTTATTTATTTAACTTCCCTCTTTCTTCTTCTTTCCCTCTTCAGGGGTCGCCATGACGAGTCATCCTCATCCATCTCAATCTGCCCTCTGCATCTTCTGTCCTCACTCCAACTACATCCATGTCCTCTCTAACTGCATCCATATATCTGCTCTTTGTCTTTTTCCTGGCAGCTGCATTTCTAACATCCTTCAACCAATAAACCCACTGTTCCTCCTCTGGACATGTCCAAACCATCTCAGTCTGGCCTCTCTAACTTTATCTCCCAGTTGTTCAACCTGTGCTGTACTTCTGATGATCTCAATGGGGACTGTCTAGAAAAGTAGCAGCCACCTATTATAGTGTACCTGAAAAGGGTCTTGCGCTCATATTACTTTAATGCGGCCCTAACTAGAGGATAGAGGTCTCTGAACAAAACACTGAATCATTTTTTGGAGCCATTTTGGTTCAAAACAGCTTCCATGGCTACCTCATATAATGCTAAATTGAATATACCTCAGTCATTGTTTGAGATATTGAGCTATAAATTGGTATGGTGCTAGCTGAGAGCGAACCCCAACGTAGTGCTGTCAATGTTTTAAAATGACTGCCATGTGGCAGTCCCAGTCAAAGTTGATCTAATCGTATCCATCCTTGTCACTCCTAAGGAGAACCTCAACATCTTCATTTCTGCCACTTCCAGTTCTTTCCCCTGTCTTTTTGTAAGTGCCACTGTCTCCAGATCATACAACACAGCTGGTCTCACAACTGTCTTGTAAACTTTTCCTTTGACCTTTGCTGACACTCTTTTATTGCAAATCACTTCTGAAATTTTTCTGCATCTTCTTCATTCTGTCTGGACTCTCTTTTCAACCTCTTTACCACATTCCCCATTTTCCTGGAAAGTTCACACACGTATTCTGTCTTATGACGGCTGACTTTCACTCCTCTTCTTTCAAGTGCATACCTCCACCTCTAAGTTCTCCCTATTTTCACCACAGATTATTATGTCACCTGCAAACATCATAGTCATATGATGATGAATAATTCTGATAGTTATGATCATTTCCTTCTTTGAATGTCTTATTTTACGTATATCATGTGTGTTTAGATAAGTAGCCGCTTTTTGGATTCATTAAGATGTGCTCCAATAAATATTTTATGTTAAACTGTCCCTATTCTCTTAATACAAACTGTATTAAAATAACTTAACAAGACTTATTTAAGGCATACTTTAAATAATCTTAACCATATTAAAATTATTAAAGTCATCAAAAACTATAATATCAGAACCAAAAAAAGTAATGTTTCATTATTTTTCCAATTTTAATAATTAACTGGATTTTTGTGGGTATTTGGTTTCCCTCACAAACTACACCAAAACTATCTTGACCGACATGTATAAAGGCCCATGAAATAAACAAGCTTAGGGTTTTTTTACAGAACAATGAACAAAAATGACCCATGTTTGTAGTAAATCACTATTAGCTTCAACAAAATGATTCAACATTTGTTGTATTAGTAGAAGTGGTTGTTTTACGCCAAAACTGTGCTCCAATTTTATGTTATTTAATAGGAAAGCACATGTTTTTTTTTTTTAAACTTAAATAACTTTCACAGACTACATTAAACTATTATAGAATTGTTACTTTTTGTCCTATTCATTTCAGAAAATGTGTCACTTTGAGCTTTCACAAAATCAAACATTTGAACCAAAGGTTGACCATGTTTTAATTCTTAGCACCAGGTTTCAATTTCTTCTGCTCATAAGCTGTACACAGGAGAATAGTTTATGTGATGTTTTGTTTGGAGGGCAGCACGGTGGCGCAACTGGTAGAGCTGCTGCCTCTCAGCGAGAAGGTTGTCAGTTTAAATCCCGGTCCGGGGGCCTTCCTGGGTGAAGTTTGCATGTTCTCTCAGTGCATGCATGGGTTTTCTCCAGGTACTCTAGCTTCCTTCCCCAGACCAAGAACATGCATGTTAGGCTGATTGGTACCTCAAAATTATCCCTAGGTGTGAGTGAGAGAGTGAATGGTTGTTTGTCTCTATGTGTCCCTGTGATGGACTGGAGACCCATCCAGGGTGTACCCTGCCCCTCGCAAAGTGATTGCTGGACATGGGCACCGGCGACCCCCGTGACCCAAAATGGAATAAACGGGTAAAGAAAATGGATGGATGGATGGATGGATGGATGGGCACCAGCGACCCCTGTGACCCAAAATGGAAGAAGTGGGTAAAATATAATGGATGGATGTCTTGTTAGATAGTCAACTTGTGTATACTAAAAGACAACTTAAATAAACTGGTTCAGATTAAATTATTTAACCTTGCTTTTGTTATCTACCTGGATGATTGAGCCTACAAACCTTTTTTCTGAGCCATTTTGGCCTTGGTGTCCTCAGGCTGTTTCTGTGAATAGCAAGTCGGCCATCTAGCCTATAATATTTGATTGTTATACATGATGATTGATTGTTTTGGATGGTTGAGTCCTTTTGCATGTGTTAAAAACCTGCTTCTGAGATTCCAACAGGAGGTAGGCTTGAAACACAGCAATGAAGTCTACCTATGGGACAGATCTGATTGACAGGACACAAACTGATGAAGTCTTCCGGAAGGAAGACGGAAAATTTCTCCCCTTAAAGAAACTGGTCCAGATTAAATTATTTAACCTCTTTTTGTTATCTACCTGGATGGTTGAGCCTACAAACCTTTTTTCAACTTTTGTATGTTAGAGCATCCATCCATCTATCCATTATCTTCCACTTATTCCAAAGCTGGGTCGCAGGGGCAGCAGCTTGACCAGGGAGGTCCAGACATCTCTTTCCACAGCCACCTCTTCCAGCTCTTCTGGGAGGACTCCAAGGCGTTCCCAGGCCACCTGAGTAACATAGTCTCTCCAGTATGCCCTGGGTCTTCCCCAGTGTCTTCTCCCAGTCGGACATGCCCAAAGCACCTCCCTTGGAAGGCGCCCAGAAATCATCCTTGACAAATGCCCGAACCACCTCAACGGGCTCCTCTCTATGTGGAGGAGTATGTTTGAGCAAAATTAGGTACTCATTTACCAGTCTTTTTAAATATTGTTTTATAAGCTTTTCAATTCCACAGATTCATCTGAACTGCATTCCCTCATCTGTCTCCCAGATTTTTAAAATTTCAGCCAACATCTTCTGTTCCTCTTGATGTCTGTCATTCTCTGATCTAGCCCAGTTCTCTTGATGTTGGCAGCTGAACACATTAGCACATCACACTTTGACTGTTCTAATATTCTTGCACTTGGAAAGCTGCCACACATTGCAGATATCTGATCATACATGTTCAACAACGCATCAGAATGTGTACGACGCACTGTTGCAGTGAAATGGAATGAAAGTAAAGTTAGCTCAACCAGAGAAGCAAGATTATGCATGGACAAATATAACCATCTATCATAAAATCCCTGAAAGTGTTTAAATGAACCCGGAAAATAATAGACTCAGCTTTAGAAATGAGTCTGTGGCATTCTAAAGAAGGAAA
Organism: Nematolebias whitei; assembly: GCF_014905685.2. Classification (NCBI taxonomy): domain Eukaryota; kingdom Metazoa; phylum Chordata; class Actinopteri; order Cyprinodontiformes; family Rivulidae; genus Nematolebias; species Nematolebias whitei. The sequence continues at coordinate 15,398,935 of NC_056500.1, forward strand.
TATAATAAAACACAAAGCAGGGTTATTTATTCATGTTTAGTACATAATAAGGCATCTCCCACTAATTTATTTCTTATCTAAGTGCCATACTCTAGTAAACTTTGACACAAAATTGCAAGCCTATTTATTGTTGACCCAAGACAAAGAAGTTTGGAACCTTGTATAACATTTAGGTCTCTTACAACTCATAGAAATGTCAATCCTGTTGAAAACAAACCCCAAGATCCCAAAGTTTTCCCCACTAAAAGAGCTAATATGTCTCTTGAGAAGCAGGGAGGAATGTCAGAATGAGTGAACTCAAACTGACCTGACTCCTTCAGGTGAGCTGTTTGACTTTGTGAGATTGTTCCCCTGTGGGCCCCGATAAATATTCTAAGGCGTTTCATGTTGCCTGGTGGAAATGCAACCTTTCTTCCTGCTGACTCTAAGCTTTTACTCAACCTAAACAGCCCACAGAGGTATCAAACAATGTGAGTCATACAGTAAGTAGCCCCATTTTTCCCTTCTAAATCTATTCTTTTTAAGGCGGTGTCATTTTTTATGTGTTTCTTGTAGTGCACTATATTGACTGTAGTCCAGCTTCATCAACCTTTAGTTTTCTATTTCATTACGAAACAAAAGAGGTATAGTTGTGTAGAACAACTCCATGCAGAGAGCAGCATGTAACCCTGCCAAGGTTTTCCCTAAAAATGAATCAGTACCAAAATGGGTTGCAGTGCGAGAGTGGCATGGTTCTATTCCACCCTAACAAAAGGCAGCTAAGCAGAATTGGAAGTGGCAGCCGCAGGCAACAAGCAGGTGAAAAACATCTGAAATAAATACCTTATCTTTGGATAGTTGGCTCAGTTTCCATCTGAACAAAACCACAATATTCAAATGTGTCGTACAATTGCATCTCAAAGTGCATGATAGATTTATATCAGCAGATGTATCACTACTATCAGGCTGGGTCACACAAGGTGAAATAAATATCTAAAAGTGTTATTCTGGAAAGTGAATTAGTTTTAGAAGATTGTAAAGAATCAGTTCTCTCTGAGCTCTGGACAGATAACTTTAAAACTATTTCAAAATTATTGAGCTGATTGAGAAGTAAACCATGAACTTTATTGATCAAATTGACTGATGACAAGCATAACAATCAGAACCCAACAAGGCAATCTGCCAACGTACTAATGAAAACTAATAAGTATATGTAAATGGAAGGATGATTACTGAGTGAAAACGGGTGTGCTGATTTCAGATCAGATGTGTGTGGAGCTGGAAGCCGAAACAACTGAGAACATTTAAAAGCCAAAGTACTACAAGAACAACACTAATAATATTAAGAAGCACAATAAAAATAATAATTTTAATATAATGAAACTCAATAAATACATAAATTATAATTGGAAATGACCTTAAACCACAAAAGTTAAGACAAATCCCCTAATACTGAGCACACATTACACTATTTAAATTTGGTGTGAACTATCTAGCAAGTCTAGTTCTGAGAAGATTGCCAAATGTCTTGACTATTTTCTACTTGTGAACATATCTAATATATAGTATTTACATTTCTAAATCCTTTTTTCCCCTTAAAAATAATGGTAAAATTGGATTGTTCAAATGTAATCATCTGGTCTATATGGTTTAATTTGAATGGAACATTGGCTGTGTTCAGGGTTCACTGAGGGAATAACTTAAATACTTGATTTGCATGAATTAACAGGACAGAGACTGACATATCCATACACTCAGGTGGCTGTTTATACTGCAAAGTCTGCGATTCACACATTTGCACACATGAACGCTTGCTGACACTATGTCTGTAGATGTACAAGTAGACGAGCACTCCCTTGTGGTCTCATGATCAGGGGCAGGTGAAGTTGCATGCTCATATTCTGGTGGCATTTTTGCAATTAAAGTGAACCCTCTGGCTATCTTTCCGCTGAGTGCACAAGCCAAATATCAGGGCATGTTGTGGTGCTGCTTTGCTCCCCTAGTGGAACTAATTAGATGTTCCCAAAGGACAGCCCTGTCATCACATTGTTCTGCCCACAACACAGCCTCAGTGGCCCCGCAAGGGAAGCAGTGGGCCAAAATAACCCAGCAACTGGCAATTTTATACAAAGGACCTTATTTCAGAAATCTCAATTTTAAAAGCTGTGAGTAAACCTTTAACATTTCTTAAACAGTTCTCATACTGAAGCTGTGTCTCTGTTGTTCAAGATAGACTTTAACAAAAAACAGTAGATGAAGTATGTTGTATCAGAAAGTTATTTTTAGTTAGTCAATCTCTGAAATAGTTTTTTAGAATGTCTGTTGAAAAGACAAGAACTACAACAACGTCATCTTTTTTCAGGCAGCTGCATTTCTAACATTCTTCTACCAAAATACCCACTGTCCCTCCTCTGGACATGTCCAAACCATCACAGTCTCACCTCTCTAACTTTCCCATTTATTAAACATGTGCTGTACCTCTGCTTATGTTTTTTCTAATCCAATGCATCTTTGTCATTCCAAAGAAGAACCTCAACATATTCAGCTCTGCCACGTCCAGTTCTGTCTCCTGTCGTTCGGTCATGGCCACTGTCTCCAGATCATAAAACATAGCTGGTCTCACTACTCTTAAGCATAGTGGTATGAATGATGATTTAGGCTTGTTCAGCAGCCACAGGATCTGAGCACCTTGAAATCATGTAGTATTCCATGAAATCCTGTAAATCAACATATTTTAGAGTACTATGTAGGACAATCTGTCTGAGAGCTTAACATTAATGGAAACTACTACATTAACAGTGGCAACTATTTAACAGAGTAGCTAAAACAGTAATTTTATTCAAGATCAAATCCTAACCTCATTAAAATATTGCAGCAGGACCTTTAGAATCTTATGTATAATTAAAAGCATAAAAATGACCAAAAATACTTCTCAGCATAGTGAGACTGAAACCCTCATATCGAATGTTACCTAAAGGTTTTGATGCTAATTATGGACCTGTTGACTATTCACAACTCTTGATTTATGAATTGTCTTTACTGTTATTTCTGTTTCTGCAATTTAGGTAAGGTTTATTTAAAGAATAAATCATGACCGTATGCATGTAAAATGTCCTATATTGTATGTTTCAGGTTATATTTTATATATTTCAAGGCACATTTATAATTTAAAAGTTTAATTTTGTCTTGTTAAGTAAAATGTTAGCATCAAAGGGTACCCTGATGTGTGCTCAATAATCCAGGTAGAACAATCTTAATTGTAGAAACATTTCATCTTCCATCCAAAAGAACTCTTTCAGGTGAAAGACGAAACGTTTCTATGTTTTGTTTAGTTTTTTGGAATGTCCAGAGGACCAGATTTAACTGTTTTTTAAATGAAAGGGTACATTTATTTTGTTTAAATTATGCCTGTATAGAGTTTTAAAGACTAGTATTGTGTTAAATAAATGGTAAAAGTCTCTAATTTTCATGTCTTATCAATTAATGGGATGTGTCAGACATATAACGCAATGAAACACCAGACAGCTTTCTGCTAAATGTCAAGGTTTGAAAAGCAGTTCGGGAATCCCTGCGGGCATTTAGTTCATGACATTAAGAAACAGTTTTAGATTTTTATACCTTTGCTCGCATTCAGTTGAGAGCTGCTAAAACAGTTCAATACACTCAAAGCAAATGTGTGAAACTTGAAGAATAAATTCAAATCTTTCAATGTCATGACACACTCATTGAGTTTAAACACACACTACATAGTTTCATTTGAGGAATTCCATCCATCCATCCATCCATCAATCCATCAATCCATCCATCCATCCATCCATCCATTCATCCATCATCTTTACCTGCTTCTTCCTTTTTGGGTTGTGGGGGTCACTGGTGCCCATGTCCAGCAGTCACTATGCAAGAGGCAGGGGACACCTTGGCCAGGTCTCCAGTGCATCACCAGGCCACATAGAGACAAATGAGACACACAACCATTTCCTCTCCCACTCACATCTAGGGACAATTTAGAGTTACCAATCAGCTTAACATGCATGTTTTTGGTCTGTGGGAGGAAACCAGAGTACCCGGAGAAAACCCACGCATGCACGGAGAGAACATACAAACTCCACCCAGAAACGCCCTGGCCGGGATTTGATCCGGCAACCTTCTTGCTGAGAGGCAACAGGTCTATCAACTGCGCCACCGTTCTGCCCCATTTTAGGATCAACAATTTTAAAACAGATTTTCAAATAAGCAAACTAATACAAATATTTGGTGTTTTCTAAATCCTTGTTACTATATTTTCACCTGGGATACTAATTATAGTTAATGTATTTTACAGTAACAGAATGCTGCTGCACGGCTTTTAACTGGCACACACACTGCACACTGCCCTGCATATCATCAAGAGGTGGGCAGCTATGCATGCGAAAGATGGGGACAATAATACCATGGCATCATAACTTAATTCAAATTACTAAACTCTTTTAAATTATCCAGTGATACAAAATTTCAGTTAATATTAAAATGCAGCCTTAGTAGGACAATTTTAGTTAGGTAATGATGAGTTGAAATTCAATTGGGATTAAGATTTTTTTTTGTTTGTTTTTTTTACTTGAAGTCCACAACGTAAAGATCAAGTTACCTACATTGGGGAAATAACAATACATTCCCACAGTGAATACAGAGGCACAAGACAGTCATAAGTATACATCATTAAACAAATATCTGGCTACTGCCTGAAATGAAAAAAAAAAACTCAAGGAACTAGGACATAGATTAAAATGAAGGTGATGACAACTTACAAAGAGCAGATTTAGCTATGGACTTCTTTTTTTTTTAACTCATCTGTGGTCCAATTTAAGACCAGACAAAGCTCAGCTTGAAGCTGAGAAATAAAAATAAAAAAAGACTTTTGACAACATATTTGCCTCCTCTTATTGTAATGTTCAGCTAGCTTTGCTACCCCACAGTTAGTACTGTCCTGTAGCAAACAATGTTTGTCTTGTAGTGAATGCACATTTACAAAATAGTTATTTTGATTATTTTGTAAATAGGAAATCAATACTTCTGTGAACAATCAGTTTCCTATCTATTTTAACAAAAGTACTTTATTATGCCATTTATTGTACTTTTCCAACTTCAAGCATTGGGCTGAAGAAACAAACTTTTTGTTACTTTTTGTTTCATGTCATTCTTGTTTTTCTTCACAAATTTTCAATCAAGTAAGGTTGTCTCTATTACGATATATGTGGCAGATGTACCATGACATGACAGATGATGAAGCATTCATTAAATCCACATGAACTCATTAATTCATAATGGACTCTGTGTTTACTAGGGTTTTATAAGCAGTTCATTATTTTAAGCTACTGCCATTAGCTTTGTATAATTGCCTGCTCCTCAGCAACCTTCATTTGGTGACTCCTATGTTGACTGAAACAAAAGAGCAATGCAAAATGAAAGTGCATACAATGAACCCATTATACCTTGTAAGAATGCTATTTGTCAAGCAAGGAGAGGAATTTGTGCTGGAAAATTGATATATAAGCTCCAACCTATTGTTATATTAATTCAGAATAATTATATTTCATCACAATAAACCTTGTTCTTTGTCACCTCATTAATGGTAGTGTGCAATTTTGATGCTTTGGCTTTAAAGAACAGCCAGAAGAGACAAACGCTGAGGGACAGTGAAATCATGTTCCAACTGTGAGTGCAGCTGATTGGTTTAATGAAAGCACATGCATCAGGCCATTCTGCTTTAGAGTTGCAGCAATCTTTGTTCAGGAATAGCCAGTAGCCACATGTGATCTGAGCAGCCCAAAATGAATCAGCAGGATAAACTGGGAGAAAAGGTTGGCATTTACGTCAGCAGGTTTGTCATAGTAACTGTAGACTTTGTCAGTGGACAAGCTGGGATCAAACAGATTTAGGGTCACCAAGATACAGTACCAACAAGTATTGTACCTACTGGGCATCTCACAATTACAACAAAAGAAAACAGTGGTATAATCTTTGCTTAATATTAGTCTGATGAAAGGTCATGCTCAGATTTGGAAAATTGGAGATAAATCGGAGCAGGGTGTTTTATTTATTTATTTATTATTTTATGAATAAAACTATAAATATAAAAGATGATGACATTTTAAGGGTCTCAAGTTTGAGTCTCAGTTCCCATGTACTCCTCATGCATCCATGAGTTTTTATGTAGCCTATACGTAAATGTCTCTTAGTGTATAATTACCATTTAATCAAGTAATTAAAAAAAAACATCACTCAACACTGGGGGGTGGGGTGTTGCTTGTGTGGTAGGTAGTGTAATGTAACCTGAGTGGAACGATCTATGATTATCTGTACACGACACAAATATCAAAATCTCAACAACAAAAAACACAAAGATGGTGAGAAAGACAACAAGATTAAGCCACACCATTGTAAATAAATTTCCTCCTTTAACACAGTAAACAATCACTTCAGTCAATCAGATCAAAGTGCATTGCTTCTTGACAAAACAAACAAAAAAAAAGGTCACTTTTATCGCCACACTAAATTCCAATAATGTCATCAGCTTGCAGTGCAGATAGCTACTTATTTCAGAGTAAACAACCAGACAGGATGTTGAGTTAATGACTTTAAATGTCTTGAACTAGAAATCTCCTTAAGAAACAATTCATAAAAGTATGAGGTTAGTATTACCAAAGTGATAAATGGCACTACTATGAGGCCCATTACCCTGTGGACCTAATTTGCTTTAAACATTTTGACCTGACACTTCAACTTGAACAAAAAGCGCATCTGTAATTAATAACAATAATGATGGTTTTAACTTGTTTTTATTGTTTTCAGTACTCCAGGAAGTTGTGATGAGATGAAGTTCACTAAAGAACAAAGGTCAGAACTAGTAAAAGTACAAATGTTCTTGATGCAATCTGATGAACAGGCTTGGTGTTCTGTGTGGCTCCTGCAAACGTTGTGATTAAAATGTCGTTTTTGAGGAGCCCATAAATCACCTTTCTACTCTGTGAAATTATTTTATCAAACAACAAAGTCCATGCTCAATAATCCAGGTATAAAATCCAACATTTTTCAGTCAGGTCATCTGGACAGTTTCTTTATTTTTGTGCTGAAACGTTTCGCCTTGGATCCGGAAGGCTTCATTAGTCAAGGAAACACACAACAAAACTGATTCTTCCTCCAACAGCTTACTCCAAAGTGGAACAAACCAGTTCTGCTTGTGATTAGATGGTCTCTGACTGATGAAGCCTTCTGGATCGAAGGCGAAACGTTTCAGCACAAAAGATTAGGGCCTAAGAACAAATTTAGGTAAAATTTCATGGTACTCAAACCTTTGACCTTAATGTTATTTTTTTGCATCTGATTTATCCTGATTTGTTTTAGAAGAGCATTTTGTATTTGAGATAATAATGATTGTGGAAAACTGGTATAGGGGCTGTTGCAAAGAAAAGTAATACAATATATAAAAACGAAATTGTGGAGGTGACATCTCTGTGCATAATGTATTGTGCAGCATAAGCTGTGGGTTTGAGAGTAAAACTCCAGATGCTACTGCATTTGTTGCTTGCTAAACGTGTCCTATTAAATATGGACATCTGCAAACATGAATATGCATGAACATAACAAGTATTTGCATTATATATAATCTGCCAAAAGTATAATGGTAACTGTGTGCAAAGTACAGACAAGTCTGGACAAACTGAAAAGATAAAAGGATAATCTTAAAAAAAAAAAAAAAGAATGAAGATAATTACTATACAGTAAAATGAGAAAGCCAGCTTCACCATTTAAATTGTGCTTCAAAATGCTTATTTCAATAAGCAAAAAAAAAAACAACACAAAAAACTACTGAACTTGAATGATAGTGTGACAAACCTGTTGTCAAAATTCAGATCTTGTTTTTTGTGTTATGTTTTGTGCTTATCGAAATAACTTAAACCAAAAATAAACATGTTGAAGCACAATTTAAATGG
>NC_056500.1:15431883-15448556 GCF_014905685.2 Nematolebias whitei
TCCTCACTTTGTAGCAAAAACACGAATGTGTGTGTGTGTGTGTGTGTATGTATTAGTTATTTTTCAGTGTTTATTTGACCAATAAAAGTTGTAAGTGCTCATGCTTGATTAATTTATCTTATTTAAAAAAAAAATACTCCCTTGGGGCACCAAAAAGATTATTTTGTGCTAGAAAGAATCTGCTTGTTCTCTTTGAGGAAAACAAAATATCCTCACTAGGTTTAACCGTCAAGGAAATTGGCATAAATTAAATGATGTTACATCAGATGTCTTGCTAAAAAGCCATTTATTCATGTGGATTTTTTTTTTTTTTTTTTTTAAGCAGGATCAAAATGAGATCTGTGTATAAGTATGATCATGTGGGAAAGAAGAAAGATAAAAAGGCTGAATTTACAGCAAAACTAATAAAATATATTTTGATAATTTTATCCGGTTTTGTCTTCTTGCAAATTGAATTCAGTTTGTTTTATGTTTGTGACAAAGTATAACATTGTCCCACATAATTTTAAAATGTCTATTCAATTTGGTTCATATTTTTTGTAATAGTCCAGCACATCTGTCTTCTCAGGTGACCATAGTGGGAAAAATAACCAAGCCTAATTCAAAATTAATTACACACAGTCCATCCCAATTTATTCTTAATAATGCTAATAGAGAAAACCTAACAAAGTTAAGTAAGGTCCTCTGGATGGTTTCTTTTGGTGAAGGACTGATGAAGGCTTTTGGATGAAAGACGAAATGTCTGAACAAAAAGAAACCGTCCAGAGGACCTGACTTATATGTAAACTAACATGCTAGTTCATCTAAACGACACTACGCCGGGTCAGTCGAGGCCCGGGTTAACAATGAGCGCCAACGGTGCTCTTGACAATGGGAAAAAGAAAAGGCCAAAAGAAGAAGAAGATTCAGTTCAATGAGTTATAATAATAATTATTATTATTTAATTGTTATAAATCAAACTCAGGTTTTCCATTATAAAGCAGAATTACACTTATTTTTCAATTAAAATGGCAAACTGTTTAGGAGTTTTAAAATGATAATTTGCTTCCCACCTACATGCAGTTAACTAACACTGATGAAACATCATCCAGCTGGCTGCAATCGACAGTTCTGGTATGTCCTAATCAGAAGGGGCATCCAACCGTTCATTCATTTATCCATCCATGTTCTGTACACATTTTTTTTGTGTTCAAAGTTGTGGTGGGTAGGAGGTGTTGCTTGTGCCAGCACTTAAGAAATGAGGCGCTCCTTGGATAATTTTGTATCTGAGTGGGAAGCAGTTTATTGAACCGAGAAAAAAGAAGTTTAGAGTGACTGTCCACCTAAAAATAACCGTTGCAAAAACACACTGAAACAGCAACTTCCACCATCACCACCTCCCCACAAGCATGAATTAAAATGTAACAAATTCACTGTGAATGTTTCATAGAAATGGATTGTGGGAACCCATCTTTGAATCACCGTGCATTTGAGCCTGTAGCTGTGTGTCACTTGTAGAGCAGTGTTTTCCTCATAAAAGGATTAATGTTTTGAATGGAGCACTCTTGCAGCATAACAAGGACTATCCCTATGTTAGAGTAGTGTAAAGCAAGAAAATATCTTTCCAAGCTTCTTTTACTATTGATGGCTTAGATTTTACTCACATTTCATTTTGTGAGTCGTGTTTTAGTGAGTAGATTGGACATGGGTCAGCTTGAGTCATACAGGGTTCCTGCTTATCAGCTTGTGGACTGTCTTTGCACAACTTTCAAATTGCATTATCTTAAACATCAAACAATGGCAAATCAAAAATGTCAAAATACAGATCTACCTATATTTATTTATTTATTTTTACAGATATACCTATATTCTAGAATTGCGCCGCTCAAGGTGGCTGCATGTTGGAGTAGGTCTGTTACTTTCATTCTGAGATTTTGCTTTTGAAAACTTTAATTCCTATTTTTCTGGATGTAAATCACATTTTTTTGGATAATTGTTTCCTCTGGTATCATATGCTGTGCAGCTGGAAGGATTTTTACTGAAACTTTTTTAGTTTTGGACATTTGTTATGATGTGTAACCATGACAGCAAGGCAGTTTTCTACAACCAACAGCAGCTGATTATTATATCAAAAGCTCAAATAATATCTCAACTACAGCCCCACATCTCAAATGAGTTGAAAAGGAAGTTCTGTGGATGCATTCTCATCTACCTGCCAGCTGTGTTCAAGTGCCAGACCACTGAGATCCTGGAACTAGCAGGAAACACGGCTCATGACAGTGGAAGGACAGGATTGTCCCTCGGCAGCTACAGCTGGCTCTCCGCAGTGGCAAGGAGCTCAGCAGGCTAATGGGAGGAGTGGTCATCGTTCTGGGAGGAGTTCTGACCAGCATTTGGGCGGTCCTACAGCCCAGGGGAACCGACCAAGTAGAAACGCCCACTTTTGGTCTGCAGAAAACCCTTCTCGAACCGAGAGTCCAGCTGATTCTGAGTGGACGGATCAGACGGCATCTGCAGCCAGTTTCTTAGGATCCACTGTGGGATGGACCTTTACAAGAAATCCTTCCTGCCTACAGCCATCAGCATCTATATTATCTCTTAATGAAACAAGGATAACGAGTTACAACAACAAATAATTTCCCTCTGGGATTAATAAAGTATTTTTTGATTTTAATTGAATTAAATATTTTAAATTTTTTTTAAACTTGGATTTGTGGGTGTGTGTCTTCTCCTTTGACAATTAAGATTTATTTATTTATTTATTTATTTTGTGATTAGCTGTTTCTATGTTTGGCTTGATGAGTGTCAGCTGCTAAATAGCTCCAGTTTATTGTAATATTAGCAATCAGATTTCTCCAAACTGTTTTTCTTCAAATATAAAAGCAACACTCAGCATCTTGTCAAAATGAACTTAAAATTTTTCTCCCACAGACCAAAAATGTTCAATTTTTTTTCACTAACTAGTCACAAGATGTGAGTGAGATCATGAATATTATAATTGTCTGTTTAGTTTGTCTTTATGTGACCCTGTGGTGGACTGGTGACATGTCCAGGTGTACCATACCTCTCACCCAGTGACTGCAGGACACAGACACCAGCATTCTGTGGCACAGCATGGGAAAGAGGGTAAAGAGAACAAATTATTAAACGTTTTTTAAAAATCTTTGTGGATCTGTTTATTAGCGGCGGTGGTGGAGAGAATCATTTGTAGTTCTGACACATTCTCCTCCATCACTGTCGCTGAAGTTTGGCTTGAAAATGTCAAGAGTAGCCTTGTCCAATTAAAGAGCACTCTCTCCATTCTCTGTTAATTCTCATTTCAGGCACTGGTTGTCTGAATAGTCTGACAAATTACATTTTGTCGTCTCTTGATTCATTCCACTTTTCTTTTTCTCTCTCTCCGGTTGTTTCCTCACACCGTCTCAAGCGTTCTCTCCTTGTGTCGGCCCCTTCTCTCCTCATCTCTCATTATTTCAGATGAAATAAGGAATGTGAACTGAATATTTGAATAAATCAAAGGGTTTATTTAAACATATTTCTTAACATGATTAGCTAGATCATTAGGCGATCCAGAGGGGGTTTGTGCCATGTGGTTTGATCCAAACTGGTCTACAACTACATTTTGAAGGTCAGCAAGCAGGAAAGGAAGCAATGTGTCATCAGATCACATGCTCAATATTTCATTTTTTTTCATCCAATCCTTTCTTTACTTACTGTTTCCTACTATCCTCCTGTCAGCTAATCAGCCTGTCTAATAAATTGGATACCAGTATTACTTATTTCGCAATGACCTTTCCTTCTGTCAATATAAACTGACATACAGGAGTAACCCTGTGGTCACCATACAGAGCCTCTCTTTAGCTGCCTGTTCATGATTAATACACATGCAGATGTAAAGTTAGATGGTTTTGCATTCTTAGCTAAATGGTAAAATTTACTACCTTGAAGACACATTTTTCATGAATATTTATGCTCTGTAGCTTGCCTGCACTCGCACTGTGCAGCACGGAAGGTTGTTTTGCTTCAGATAATATAAATAATGCCAGAAGAGAAAGCTGACCTCTTGTAAAAAGATCATAAATCAACTGTTCCGGCTATTGTTCATGGTGAGACAACGTACGTGTACGTTATGGATGTTTTCTCTTTATTCAAATGTACTTGGTAAACATTGTCATTGTGCCAAGATTGTGTTTTCTACAAGTACAGAGATTCTTCAGTACTTCTAAAAAAAACTCATATTAAATAATTACTATAAATCTATATATCTATTTAAATTCTAGAGTTGCGCCGGTCGGGGTGGCTGCATGTTGGAGCAGCTCTGTTACTTTCTTTCTGAGATTTTGTTTTTGGAAACTTTAATTCCTCTTTTGCTGGATGTAAATCACATTTTTTGGATGATGGGTTCCTCTGGTGTTGTGTAGCTGGATGGATTTTTACTGAAACTGTTTTACTTTTGGACATTTGTTATGATGCGCAACCTTGACAACAAGGTGGTTTTTACAACCAGGAGATGCTGATTAACATCTCAAAGCTCAAATAATATCTCAACTAAAGCCCAACATTTCAAATGAGTTGAAAAGGAGGCGCTGTGGATGCATTCCCATCTCCCTGCCGGCTGTGCTCGAGTGCTTGATTGCTGAAATTCTGGAACTGGCAGGAAACGTGGCTCGTGACAGTAGAAGGACCGGGATTGTCCACCGGCACCTACAGCTGTCCGCAGCGACGAGGAGCTCGGCAGACTGCTGGGAGGAGTGACCATCGCTCTCAGAGGAGTTCTGCTTGGCATTCGGGTGATCCTGCAGCCCGGGGGAACCAAGAGGACAGCTGAGTCTGGGTGGATGGATCGGATGGAATCTGTGGCCATTTTCTTCAGATCCACTGTGGGACAGCCCTTTGCAGGAGATCCTTCCTGCGTACAGCCATCAGCATCTATAACATCTCTTAATGAAACCAGGATAACAAGCTACAACAACATTTAATTTCCCTTTGGGATTAATAAAGTATATTTGAATTTGAATTTTGAATAAGGATTTTTAATAAAAGGAATACTCACCTCATTAATTCTTTTCTAATTCATCCTCCGCAAATTTGTGAAATTGGTGAAAATCTAAAAGACATTTCAAAGAAAGGGGTGCATTTTCCAACTTTGAATTTCAAGCATGCAAAATAAATTATATTTTAATTTGAAAGATCAGAGAGAGGACCAAGTTGACCTATTTAAAAAAAAAAAAGAGTTTGCATAACATTCAAGACTTGCCTCCTGCAAATTTCAGAAGTGGTCGTTTAAAGTTGGTAATTTAAAACTTTAAGTAGATGTGTTCATTTAGAACCAACATATTTTCACATGAATCAGAATTTACAAAGTACAAGTCTCAAACCACATCTTAAATTCATCACTTGTTTACATACATTTTTTACCAAAATGTGGCTGAACACATCTGCAGACTGTAGGCTGAAACTCATTGCTAAAGCTAACGATTAATAAATAAACAGGTTTTCTTGAAAACTGCTGTCTCTTTTTGGGTTCTTGATATGCATGTAGTAAACACTGGTGTGTAAGAACATGAGGCTAGTCTGAAAAACATACAACTTATTGCATTGCCTTATGAGGAAGCATTAATATTTCATTTTCTGGTTGATTGCAGCTGTTTATGTCGCTGAAACCGCAGTTTGCGCAGCACATTTGATTGCAGTAAAATCCCTTTTTATTATTTTTCTTTACAGTATATTCTTCTAACATAAGATTAAAAAGTCCATATCACACTAAATTATTGTTCAACAATATGAAATAATTTATACCCCAGTAAAAAGTAACACAATCCAACTCAAACAGTCTAAATATAAATATGCTATTTTATGCACCTAATAAATATTTATACAATCTATTTCCACCTATACTGATGTTTCAAATATTTTAAGTAAATGTGTTACTAAACATCCAACAAAGCTAAGTCAGGTCCTCTGGACGGTTTGAACCACGTTGGCCATGGCTGCGTTCAGACGAGTCGGTGGACAAGACTGGAGAATGCATTATTTTCCAGCACTTTCCATTCATTGCAAATACAAATGTTTTATTAAAAGAAAATCACAAATGCACATTAAATGCACATTAAATTTGACAAAGAGAAAGTATGATTCATTTTGACTTTTGACTGTTATGTGAAGCAAGAATTTACAAAATATTTTTATGACAAATCCAAACCTCAAAGCTGAAAGAGCAAACAATTATACTAATTCTTCTTGGGACATATTTTTTCAATATTTTCAAATCATTTATACTATTTAAATCTTGATTGTTGTGTACTGAGATTAAATCTGTTTAATTTTGTTAAATAACTGCTCTATCATGCCACATACTCAGTTTAATTGTTTTGAAAATAAATTATTTCATGTTTATTCAGCATCTTTCTATTTCTCCTGTTATAAATCCAGAACCAAAGCATAAATACAAAAAATAAAATTAAAATAAACTAATCAATTTAAACTTCCGTTCAAATAACAACAAATATATCATTACAGCTGCATTTGATGACAGCAAAATGTGCTAAAACAACCTCTTAGGGTGAAAATATTATCACATCTGTCTAGTTCTGCTAATATAATGGGAAAGCAAAATAAATGCACAAGTACTGATTTTTTTTATTTTTTTTTATTCGAAGACATTTTGTTAATTCACCTTTTTTTTCTGAAGTAGTCATGAAAAAGCACTGAATCTTTTACATAAAGGGAACTCAGACCAATCCAGACATTCTTACAATACGTTTATAGAATAGAGTTGAATAACATGATATTTAGGATTGTTTAGTTATTTCTGTTTTGAGCATCCAAATCCAGATATTTTCCATGTCACTAAATGCATCTACACACAAATCTCTCTATAAACTGGGCTCTGTAGAAGCCCATCTACTTTCTGCCTTCCTGATGGAGCATTTTGCCAGGAGACGCAGCACACCCCCTCTTGGCCTGACCCATGATGCAAACAGGCAGCTCCTGTTAGCTGCAATGACAAAAGACTCTATTGGGTTTGTGTTTAATGAGGCGCTACTGTGTATTCTTTCAATAACAACAAACATATGGTTGTCATCACTAAACGTTCCTCCCCACTTTGCCATAAAGTTCTTCAGCATCTCAGGGGGAAGCCAATTAGCATGGTGATGTGCAGTGTGATCTGGTGGGAGGGGACGGCGTTCCTGTGTTGTGTCATCAGTCAGTGATATGGAAGCCGGTTGGAATGTAGCATCAATCAGAAAGTTACAATGGTCTATAATGGCTTCGGATCTCAAAATGTGTAATGAAAATCATAGTTCAGCAGTTTAACCTATTGTTGGAGTAACATTTGTTAACCAGCAATAAAAGATTCACTATATACAGTACATAACTGCATCCCTGTTTACATTTACTGTTTTAGTAATGTACAGTTTAGTAAACTGGAATTCTGAGAAAGATTTTATCCCCTTGTGTAGAATCTTGAGTTTAGCGACTGGAAATGCATTTTGTTATATAATTGTTATCTTTAAAGCTAATTTAAATCCTAAACAAACTAATACATGCCACGTAAAATTCCCTAATGTAAATTAGGCGACATCGAAGAAAATAATCACTTGTCACTTGTTGTCATTTAATTAGCATTTTTCGAGAAACTGATTTCAACGTTACTGTGTTATCCAGGAATTAAATAAAGCGATGTTATCTCATTGTAACAGTTTGCTGTTTTTTTGTGCTGTTGATTTCTGTTCGCTTTGGATCACCACCCTCAACGAACTGGGAAAGGTGTCAGTCCAACATGAATCTGGTTCTGCCATCTGTATGGGGGGAAAAAATAGTTGCTACAATTTGAATGTGCTTGACTTTTGTTGGTTTTAGAATTAAAATACATATTTTTTTCTTTTTTATTTCCCCCACCAACCTAATTTTATGTATACCCTTTTTTCCAGATATTATACAGTTCCACTTCCCTTTCTCTCCCAGATGTGTTTCCGTAAAACATCTATCTATTAGCATTCCAGTCATTTATCTGTGGAACAGCTTTACTCTATATATGCAGGCTCAGGCACATGATCATTTCCATTACAATAAGTTGGATAAAAATATGTTGCACACACATTCATGACACTAATTTCAATGTGGTGCTGCAGCCTAGTCCATTTACATACCATACAATATTCACAAGAAATCTCCCCTTGATTTAGGTAAACCAGATAAAATATAGTTGGACGTGCACCAGTGTGCTAAAAGAGAAGATAATAGAAGTGTCTGCTTGTAATTTTTTATGGCAGAGCCTATTAGATGCTATAAATACAAACAGGGTCTCTACTTAGAGCTGCTTTTTTCATTGTATTCAAAAGCACAACACTGTTTACACATTGTGATTTCTGAACTTATGAATGCCAGTATTTAAATGGAGAGCTTGCATCAGGGTCATTCATTTACTGATTTCACATTCCCACTTTTGTACCGTTCAGGGTCGCAGAAAGGGCTTGGAGCCTTCCCCAGCTATTGCAAGAGACTCAGCAGTCTTGTCTTGCAGTTCGAACAGTCTAATTTTGAAATGACAAATATTAAAAGTGACTGTGATTACAAAAGCAAAGATCACTTTTTTTTTTTTTCCTGAAGAGATACGTAGGATGATATTGTATAAGATAGCTCATATAAATAAAGTGTTGGCTAAAGAAACTATAGAAACTCAACTTATCAGGAATGGTATACGTATATTTAGCAACCATAAAGCATGCAGCACAAGCTCTGTTCTGTTGAGAAAATAGAAACAATGAAAACAACTATTTCATGTAATCCCAATCCCAATGAGGTGCACTCAACTTACCGTTTGCTTGAACTACTGATAAAATTTGGATTTTGAGTTTTGCTTGACTCTCAAAACGTGGTCCATATCCTCTTGAATGGGTCATGCATTGAGAGTTCCCCAAGAGAACGTTCCCCTGATTCCACAAACTGAAATCACTCTGATTGCTGTCTTCTTTAAGTAAGTAATGACTACTCATGTGTTCTGAACACAACTCTATTTAAATAACTATTTATTTAATTATATCAGGGACATAAAGAAAAACACAACACTGACAACATGACATTGCATACAAGATGCTCCACAGGGATCCCTCAATGTGAATGCTGAGGTGCTGAAAATAAAATGTTCTGTCCTCTTGACAAAATGTCACCCATAAAGGTTTTGAGCATAAATCATCTTATTCTATATTTAAGGGTGTAAGGTTGAATGTCTCTGCCATCCAGATGGACTGTAATGTCAGCTAAATCTACAGCTTTCTCACAATTTCTCAGCTCACCTGGGACCAAGCTCTTCTGTCAGTATTAGAAAATGTCCACTTCCTGCTAAAAACAGAACTCTTCTTAGCGTTAGCATTTGTGCCAGGGTATTTGTAGGGTGAGTGAAAGCTCATGTGAAATTGTCAGCAAGGTTAAGACATTGATGTTGATGTGATGCGGCATTTTTATTGCCGTTTTGGTAATGTCAAGATCGTAAAAGTAGACAACTAAAAGTTGACGAGGCAAGTTGGTGTTTTCAAATTCACCCATCATTTTGTCATTTATTTCAAACATCGAAGTTATAAAAATCATTTTTTGTCTTACTTTAAAAGCATATTAAACATATAATTAACTTTCCTCCTGACCATAAACCTTTTGATCTGTTGGTGTAATATTATATTACATCAACAGATTGGTTGGTGTAATATAATATTGCAAATTTTCTTTAAACAAAATCTTCTAGCTCACAGGAATCTTTGACAGTAACACAATCCCCTGATTAAAGTTCTGAAGGCTAAACTTAAAAAACATATTTTCACACAGTTAGCTAATTTGGCCTCTTGCTTTGATTTAGTCTGTTTTATACCAAAATGATGCATTGGGGGCTCTACAGGTCATCAGGTCAAGAAGCAACTAAGTCCAAATGTCATATTCTGAAAACATCCCGACTACAGCTTCAAAAATTACGTTAAGAACTGAATTACTGTCTGCCTCATCTACTGTACTGGAAGTAACAACAAACCACCAACTGCAATCATCCCTGACAATGAACTTCAGGATTCGCTGTACATGCCACTATTGGGTGGCAAGAGACAATGTTACGTTGTTCTGCTTCCCTTCGATTGTATAATTACCCCACCACGCTCTTCCTGATCTACGCAACCTATTTATACATGACTGGATCACACATTTTTAGAAATCTGACCAGTTCATTCAACCTTTATTTATACAGCTTAGTCTCATTGAGTCACAAGGATTCATTTTCAAGTGAGAACTGTTTTAGACAAAACCACAGAAAAAGGTACACACAACGATAAACAGCCATAAAATGCATATAGAATGAAAAGTAAATAAAAGTAGTGATATAAAACAAAATAAAAATAAGCTGCATTATGAAACGGGTTAAAATACGAAAAACAGTTTGAAGATAATCATGATGTTGCTTCACTCTGACTACTTGTCAAATATTTTTCCCCTGATATTTTATGCGTTGATGCTTTCAAATACCTTGTGGTTCACCTGGACAGCAGACTGGACTGGAGATGCAACAGTGAAGCCATCTACAAGAAGGGACAGAGCAGACTGTACTTCTTGAGGAAGCTCCTTCAGTGTTTGCAGCAAGATGCTGCATATCTTCTATAAGTATGTTGTTGAGAGTGCTATCTCTTCTGCCAGGGACTCCTTTAGAACTGTTGGAGGTGATTGTACAAAGAAGGATTCTTCATAAAATGAAGAACATTATAGACAACTCTCACACCCTCTTCATCAGACTGTCATACAACAACAGAGTGTCTTCAGTCAGAGGCTTCTTCTGATCTGCTGCAAGACAGACCGCTACAAGAGATCCTTCCTGCCCACAGCCATCAGCATCTCTAACAACGCTTTAATAAAACCAGGATGATGAGTTACAACACCATTTAATTTCCCTCTGGGACTGATAAAGCATTTTTGAATTTGAATTGAATTGAATTTCTGTGCCGTCATCATGCTACGTGTTTGCCCAGGCAAAACTGTCATGGACTGTGTTAAGATCCAGCTACAGGTTTTGCATCTGTGCTTGTTTTTATGATCTTGTCACGATCCACATGGAAGCCAAGAAATGAAGTCAGTGTAACCTGTCCTGCTTCAGTTTCTCAACATCCAAGCAACCCCATTGAGTACCTGCCCCAAGTCATAGATACATTACTGCAATACTCCACTATGGGCCCAGATACAGTATACTGCCATCAGAACAAGAAACTGCCATGACCTCATAGAGAAAGGTTGTGACCTTTTCATGTTATTTCACACTTAATAGGGAGCCGCTGCAAAGCGCACCCACTTTCTGCTCTTTTATTTGACATTGTGGCTTGGATGTTATCTATTCTGAAGGGGACCTTATGTTAAAAAAAATAATGAAATTCATTTACTGAGCTGAATGATTATAAATACATGGCTTTTTTTTGTTGTTGTTTTGTTTTTCAATTACAGTAATATGCAATGTAGATAAAAGTAAGTGGCCACCCCTGACCATCACACCAACACAGACTCCATGAAGCCGACTCACATTCTGCTTCCATTCTTCTAGGAAGGCTTTCCACAAAATGAAGATTTCTAGCAAATGTTAATTAAATTACAATAAATACTCTCTGCTCAATCATCCAAGAAACACTTACAAAAAGCCCAAAACAGTTAAATATGTTATTAGTCACTGAAACTGTTTTTGGTTAATGGTATCTTAAACTGCATCTGTGCAAAAAATAGGATTTTGGATAAATACTTGGATCCTCAGTTACTAGTAAACAAAATACAGTAAGAAACTAGGTTATATGACAAATACATAAAATATACACCTTAATCATATGCCTTATCTAAATGGCCTGAAATGGTAACACTAAATTTAGCAAAATCCTCAAGCATCTTATAGCGCCTGCATAATGGACATAAACACAAAGGGAAAATTTCTTCTAGTACGACAAGTGGAATTTGGCATTTTCTCCCTGAGGGATCCCAAAGGATGCCTTATAGCATCCTTTCAGCATGTTGACTGAAATCACAGCTGACAAGGCATCCACATATTTATTTTCACTTCTTTGGCACTATAAATGCTCAGTTTCTTCTTCAAAAAAATGCCCACACCAAATATCTATGTGACAATCTAGCATTTGCTATAGTTTACAAAGCTGGATACATTTTAACCATTTTAAATGTGTATAATTTCAAACTCTACAAAATAAATGTTTTTTTTTTCAAGATAAGCTCATCTTAATTCAGTTACATCAAGGTGCAGACAACCAAAACAAAATTTCTTAAATAAAATTAAAAAAATAAAACCCTGATGCGTTATGCGACTGAGAAGATCTGAGAATTCTGAAGATCAAGGTGAGGGTAAAATATCTGGAACAAACTGTGACTGTGTTTGCTCTGTACCGAAAGTTCACATTCCATATTACAGTGCAGCAACGAGAATGTCCATAAACCTTGATATACAAACAATTTAAGCTAATTTAATTTATCTTTACCAAAAGATCACACACATTAACCAAAAACATGGGAAACCTTAGATGCCAGGATGGGTACTTACTTTTCACTTTCAGAGCAGTCATTCTAAACAAGTGGAAACATCAGTCAGAGAGGGTAACGTAAAAGCTAAAATTACTGATGAGGTTGCATAATTTTTTGACAAGGCTCATTTAATTGCTGGTGTTAAATGACAGCTGGCTCATAATGACACTGAATATCTTAAGTGCATCAGAGGTTTTTAATGGTGCAGCAGAAAAATAGACCGTTTTCAAGCCAGATTTTAATGACGTCTGGATATACAGTATGTGTAGACTGCAATGCCCATGAATTAAACCTAACTCTCGGCCACAACAGTGCAAAATGATTTGTTCAGTAATACAAATCACTTATTTGTGTTTGTTTATGCTTTGGTATAGGTCTTTCCTCATTTTATTTTTAAAGCATCAACAGTGTCATGGCATGACAACATGGATTATTCTCACCTATTATTGGTTCAAATTAATCAGTGCAATGTCACAAAGACATGTACAAAAATCAAGTAAGAAACAAAATCCACAATGATCTTTTGATGTTGATGCTTAAAATGTCCTCAAATTAAGCTAAATTAAAACAAACTTTGTGAACATACTATTATTTCAGAATTGCATCAATATTTTAGGAAAACTGCTGAATTAAACTTTCAATGTGCATTATTTGATATAGATCGGGTCAGGATAACTGTTCTTTAGGTTGGACTACAAAGTTCACAACATCTTCTCCTTAAAACAAACTGCTGAAAAATCAGTGTAGGCCAAGTAAAAAAATGAAATAAAAAATAAAAGTTTTGTCTGACTAAATACAGTCTTCAGGATAATGCAGACCAAATATTTCATTTGTAAAACATGTACATGTATGCAATATTATGTAAATGTTCATGCTTCAAGGAATTCATGTTTCAGAAACATCCCCAACAATTTTACCTACTGTAATTTGTTAGTCATCACTCCCTGGAAAAGCAGAAAATGAATAGGATTTAAACCGATACAGTTTCATTAGAACATTGCATAGAATATTTTTAAACCAGGCCATTTAACAATTTGTATTTTTTAGGATATTTTAATATTTTTTACAGTCTTATTTCATATTATTTTTTGCATTACTATATTTAAGTTAACTTTAAAAGTTGAACATTTTTACCACGGTCTGACACAACTTAAAGAAGCTCATATTTATAAAGTATTTGCTGACCACAGACAATTATTAATGTCAACATTTCAACCTTATTAATGATGAATTTGCAATAGGAAGAAGCAAAATGATTATATTGTGAAATAGGATAACTTTTTCCATTAGACTATTTATAGCATCCTTAGGGAAAGAAAAAATGAAGGTTATATTTTGAATACACATTGAGCACATACTGTATTAACAATGTGACCCTCAAACCAAAGCAACTGTGTCACTAAATAAGGCTGGTGATCAAATATCAACCTACAAAGGAATATTTTTTGAGTTTTTAAAGCTAATCAACATTAGTTCCCACCTGGCTGAATGGGTGTTAATGGCAGAATTACACATGTTTCCTGGAAAGCTTTGTTATAGATAAAAAAAATAGTTTTAGTGACATATACATAAATTTAATGCCTCATATACATTTACTCAAAAGCCCTAATTGCATGGGATTAGTTTTACCTAGGGACCACATGTAATGAATAAATTACTCCCCAACGTCTGCTTTTATGTGGCACATTCGCACGGGATAACCAAAGTCTGAGATTTAGCTGAAATGTATGGATATCTTGCGGATATGACGTTAACGCTCTGCATATTGCGTAACAATGACGTGGAATGACATGAGTTCATGTTAAAACTACTTTTCAGGTTATGGCCACAGCTAAGTGCTGTTGTGTTAATGCCATCACTAGCTGGCTGTATAGTAGTCTACAAACAGAAGACAATTATTCTTACTGCACAGAGCAATGCATGATGTGAGCCACCATTTGCATATGATTTTGCTCCTTCTCTTCAGCCTTTTCTTTTTCTTTTTGGAAACTGTTACGGGTCGATAGGCTTTTGCTGGTCCGGGACACAAAAGGTTATTTATGCACTCCAATGCAGCCTCCATTGCCAAAAGCAAATAAAAATGTGCCCGGGAAATAAAATAAAAAAGTCTAATTGCATATCGGATCCTGCCCATTTCTGTCCAAATCACAGAGATGCCTATTAGCATTGGATTAGTATTATCACAGGACCTCGGAATTCAGCAAAATATTGTAGGTAATTTGCAGGGGAATTTTTACTTTACAAATGACTGACATGTTCGATTTGCACGAGATTAACAACACAGACAATATCCGTAATTATTACAAATAGCATGTGGTTCCTAGGTAAAACTAATCATGTGCAAATAGGCTAAAAGTTTTTGTATTCTAGCTTATAGTATGTTTTTTTTTTCTGCTGGTGATGTGGTCAGTTGGCGGGACAATCACCAAGAACATTTATTGTTTTTAACATTAGCCAATATTTTTTTTTGTACAAACTTCCAAACAGAAAATAAATAAATACAGGCAGGAAATATTCAGTAATAGATATATTAAGCAAAAACAATCAAGATCAAGTAAAAAAAAAAAAAAAAAAAAAGAACATTCAACAATTTATATATTTTTTTCCCTTTAAAAACAAAAATCCTTTGATTTAGGCAACACCTCACAGAATGAGTGAATTCACTGCCTGACAAGAAAATGTGTTAACCAGGTGAGTGTGAACGACAGCAGAGAGGCAGGAACTAAAGGTGTGATTGAAAAAGACACTGGATGAAATAACAAGCTGCTCTTCCCTATCAAAGTTAGTTTTCATCCAGGTAAGCAGAACACCTTGACCATACAGACATTCTTGACAAATTGGAAAAGTCAGACAATGTACAGTACAAATATACAGTGACCGTTTTTATGATTGTTATGGATACTTATTGTAAATGGCATGCATATTCACAGAAGTCAAGATGAGGACAGAAACTTGTATTTTTATATATATATTGATGCAGCTTTAAGGATTTTCCATGTGTTTTATGCTGCATTACAAGAGCTATAAAAAGTAAAGGAAATAATTACTTCTTCCACTCACAAAAACAATACAACCACTGGTTCTTTAAAAGTAGTGACGTTTTAGAGCAGCACATTTTTTCTCTCCTAGTTTTCTAATGAAGTTGTACAATTTCTAACTCTTAATATCTGCAGGCCAGATGTTTCCCATGGTCACATCTGCAGAGGCCATATGTACTGGCATCCCCAGGAGTGATGATGAGTTATTTGATCAGACTGACTAAGAATCGTCTCTTCTTCTTGTGCGTGCTGTATCTGCATCAGAGCAACATCAAAACATACATCGTCACTTCTTATATAAACATCACCTGGATGCACTTGTACAAGCAGAGCTGATATATGCGGCATCAGTTTGTTGTTCAGTAGATAATTATCTTGTCTTCTTGTCAGCTTCACGTTCTGATTTCTACGTCAAGATTTTTTTAACAAAATTTTGATTAGCGCAGCTGCAAGGATCCCAGTGATTTGAAATTGTTGCATCAAGAAACTTGTTTTGATGTTGAGCTAATTTGCATATTTGTTGTTGACTCTCTTGTAAAAAAAGGATTTTTTTAGCCAGCTGCACATCTGCCTTTGCTCTCTTTTATACTTGTTCTTTTTAGCCAACAAGTCATGCTTTCTCATACACTCCATTTCTCACCTGCCCGTCATACACCTTTTTCTGTTCCTTCCCTTTAGTTATCCATCTGACAACCGCCACCTCCTTGGCACACTGGAAGTTTGTCCATTTGTTGCTTTCTCTTACAATATAAAATCATCACTTTATTGCTTTCCTGTTTTGCATGTCTTACTGTTTGCATGTGTTCATTCTTTGCACACTCACATAGCCAAGTAACTTTCTTGTCACATTACTACAGTCTCTCCATTGCAGACCATCTATATACTCTAAGGGTGGTGCCAAACATTTGTACATACACACACGCCCCACACATACACAGACAGGCAGGCGGGGACGGACGGACGGACGGACGGACGGACGGACGGACGGACGGACGGACGGACGGACGGACAGACAGACAGACAGACAGACAGACAGACAGACAGACAGACAGACAGACAGAAAGATAGATAGATAGATAGATAGATAGATAGATAGATAGATAGATAGATAGA
>NC_056500.1:15448566-15471803 GCF_014905685.2 Nematolebias whitei
AGATAGATAGATAGATAGATAGATAGATAGATAGATAGATAGATAGAGTCACTGCTCCTCCCCATTAAAGGAATCATTTTAGGAGGCGCTGATATTTGCTAGGATGCCTCTTGAACTCCTCCATTTGAAAGTTTTTCCTCCGGTAAGAGGCCCTGGGGCAGACCAAGGTCTTGCTGGAGGGATTGTGTATCTCCTCTATCCTGGGAACACTTCAGGGTCCTCCAGGAGGAGCTTGGAAAAGTACATCTTGTTTTCTCTCCTGGACCTGTTGCCCTGGCAACCCGAGATGGACATATATATTATTTTTATGTTGAGCATGTTTTTATTTTAACAGTTTATACTTTCACAAGTCTGCATTCATTTGGGGTTTCTAATGGTGTCACAGTGACTCAAGAGGTTTTATGACAGTCACTGTGAAAAACAGGAAAATTAAATCTCATTTTCTTGGAAAATTAAAAAAATAATAATGATTGGGGCGTAAGGCGTTTGTTGTGTTTACAACAAATGCATGTACATGTCTTCAAGAGAAATGTATTGCTGTTGTTCTTTTTTCTTATTTATCAATTTTTTTTTTTTTTTTTTTGGGACAACACTGTTTTATACCATTATTGACTTATTTGCAATATTTTTTTATCCTGTTTTCTAACACAAATCACAGTTTTCTTAAAGCAAGTGTGATAAATGTTTTTTTTTTTTTAACTGTAGAAGAAAACCACATTTTTACAATTCCATCAAATAGAAAAAACTAAAAAGCACAATTTACACCAAGGTACTGAAATTGTAGAAGAACAAGGTTTTACAGTATAATTGTTATAGTCATTGTGGTTTTGGACTGAAACCAGTAAGTAAAGGATAAGGCTCATTTTTGTTACTTTAGATCCTCCCCAAAAGATAAATAAATTAATAAAATAAAACATTTCTTTTCGGATTTTTTTTCTTCTGAAAATGTGCAATAACCACACATTTGATTGCTGTATTATGGAACAAATATAATTTAGTGATTAATGACTCCATTATCCGTTTACCGTAAAACCAGCATCTAGTCTAATCTTCTAACAGACAAATGAATGGATCTGTGCTCTATGTTAAATTGTACGTTAAAATGCTTTTATTCATTGATAAAAAGATCATTACTTCTGTCACAAGTTTTGTTTATATTGAAATGATAATGTGATATGAAACCAACCTGATTAATAGGTTATGATTCAAATGAATATTAAAATGTCAAAGAAATTGATACCATCAGTATGTATGCAATGCTCAGGTTTATTACCTGAATACAACAAAATATATCACACTAAAAGGTATCAAATTATTGATCTAACATGCAAGAAAAAGTATTTATTATTAAAAAATAGGTGTATAATATTCTGTTATTTTATCCACCCACATATAAAATACAGTTCTGTTTTGGATACATTTAATATGACTTATAAATAATACAAAATACCATAATGTACAACAAGACATTTTACTAATATGCTTAGCACATAATCTGAATTCAAACAAACCTAAAAATATAAAAAATAAATAAAAATACAAAAAAGTAACTATAAGTTTGCCCCGTATATGTATTTTAAATTAGACTCAAGTTTAGTGAAATAGTAATATATATATATATATATATATATAACGATTGTGTGTTCCAAGTCCAGATATGATCAATTCCAGCATGACTGTTTTACTCTGAATGAAGATTATTATATATCCCTCCTCCTTAAACACATGCATTTTAATATTTCATTGTTTGAAACTTGTTTTAGTGTGTATTGTCAAATAAATGGACAGAAACACAAAGTAGATTATTTACAACAACATTGAGAGGAGGAAGAGTTTTAAAGTGTATAGTGTTAGGCCAGGTGTAGCGGCGTAAAGGTTAAGACTTTAGGACTCGTGAGCTGACAATGTGGGTCAGCCTGAGGAAAGGCAGGAATTAGCATTCTTTTCTAAAGTAGTGTCACTAATGTATGTGGAAAAAAGGGACTTCTAAATAAAATAAATATTAGAGAATAGAAGACGAGAGAAATTAGTATGTTGGAGACAAAGAAAAAAGAGGGCTGAAGCATGCAAGTGAGACAGATGGATGGACAGATTGAGAGAGTGATTTGCATTAGCTTGATTAAATCTCTCACACATCACAATGTCCGCTCATTTCATTTTCCTGTATTACTCTGTATTCTTACATTACACCGCCTCTAAAGTGCCTCTGAATGGAACAGAACTTGGATGATTGCTAAGGAAGATCACAAAGGTGGGTCAGTATTAGAACCTTAAACTATGTAGCCACTAAATAGCAATTGCTATATCCTGACATTCCAACTTCCAGTGAAAGTGCTTACCTTAAGTAGAGTGTATAAAAATTAAAACAAATTGCTGCCAATGACAATCGATTTATTTTTAGATACAAAGATAGTTCATGGAATCATGTGCTTACCTAAATCTGGTTTCATTTAGGTATATAAATGTCTGACACCACGTTACATGCCAATAGCACTTGAATTAAATTACAATAAGTACTGATGACCAGGGCCACTTTAACTTGATGGTAGGACCCAGGGTTCAACGGTTCTGGAGGCCCTCGACAAACTTAAAATAATCACTGTAAGATTTAAATTAGCAGATATTTATTAAAAACGTGACACACTTAAAAAGAACACGAGGCATTTGGGTAAAATAATCAAAATTTAATGGAAGACATACTGTTGCTAAAATCTTGGTCAAACAAATATAACTTTTTAAACATTATTTAAATCTAAGAATTATATCAGCAGACACAACGAGTCACACCAAGAGAGATAAGAAAGCTGTGCGTGCTCCTACGACGGCTGATTAATGTTTTGCACACCAGTCCCATTTTCGTTTTTTTTCTGTTGATCTGTTGGTCGACGCTGTTGCCCCTACGGTCTGAATCATTCTTATGAGGGTCATCAGACTTGCCATTTCCTCTTTCCTGGTTCTTTCTCTGATCCTCTGATAGAAAAATAATAGAATTCATTGTCCAACACCTTGTTCACTCCTCTCTCATATTTGCTGAGGACATCCTTATTCATCTATGCACACAGTTCTTATGTTGAGAAGTAACAGGCTTTTTTGTCCCCTCTTTCTGACAGTCTTCATGATAGTTTTGTAAACTTTTAACATCATACTTTTAAGAAAAGCATACAGGAAATGAAAAAAAAAACCCACTAGTGATATATAATGTTTCTAACATCCTCCTGGGCCTCTTCATTCTCTCTCACTCTGCTTGTCTTCTGTCCAGCTAACATAGCATGTACCTGTGTAGGCTGCGCCTCTTCCTCCTCTTCCTTAGGTGGCATCTTTCCACCAGTTCATATTATCTGACAGCTGGTTAATAAAATCTTCCAGCTTATATACTCTCCAGGAATCCTCTTTTCAAACGTGTTCTGACAATCAGTCTTGCTTATGGGCACCACTTTTGAACTTTGTCCCCGACATGTTGACAGCTGTCAGATGATCATTGAGGGACACGCCCCAAAACTAGCAATACACATTCTGATTGGTGAGTCAATGGACCACAAGCGAGTGAGCCCACTTGGGCCACTTTTCGTTTGGCTCAGTGGCCATAAACATGTACCTAAAGTGTGACTGATAGAAAACCTTACAAGTAACAAAACAATGTAATTTTTTTAATCGCATCATGTGACCTCGAAATGATAGACCCCGTAACAACGTAAGCCCCTGGCCTTCAGCCCAGGTAAGTCTGCGCATCAAAGCAGTACAGCGTGGTGACACAACTCAAAGTCAGTTTGTACTTTTGTCATTGTGAACCCATAATTTTCTTGACTCAAATGAAGAGCCAGTTTTAATTTTGGTGCCAATAGGAGCTGATGGCACAACAGTAATTGATATTTTAAACCAACCATTAGTCGGTTTCAGAATGAGCTGCTTTTTGGATGTCAACATGTTTGATTTGGTTACAAATAAAGTGGTCATTAGTAAATCTGAAAATTATTTTCCTTGATTTTTGCCCAACTTTAAATAAGGTACATAACTTTTTTTGGCAGAAGCAGTGACATCATCACCATTACGTGAAGTGGTACTCCACAAAAGCAATCCAATCACAGGAAGAGAACCCTTTTGCTTCTGAGCTATTGGCAATTTCAAAATGTTACAGACTTCCCTTTGTAGTCTTTCACCCTGGATTATGACAGTTAGAAGCACAATGATGAATGAGCAATTTAAAAATGGCTCTGAAGTTGTCTGATGTGTGAGGAGAAAACACTTGTTCAGTCATTGATATCAGATGCCTTTGCTATTCTTGATTGAGTTACGCGTCATTCATTTGTTTAAAAATCACTAATAAAATGCAGATTCCTCTGAAATGGTCAGGTACTAGAACTGGCATGAAATTAATATAAAACATATATTGTCAAAGAAAAAGTTTGAAAGGTTTTCAAAAAGCCTTGAGAACTGATGTTTATATTCTAAACTGTCCAGATCTTTAAAATATTAATGCTGTGAAAGGTCAAGCTTTGCTCAAAAGGACAGCCATTTTTTTCTTGTTTTACTTGTGACATCTAAAAAAGTTAAATCTGGTCCTCTGGACATCCCAAAGATCCAGTCCCCCGGCACAAACAGAGTAATGTTGTGTATGCTGTTCAGTGTCAGGAGGGCTGTGATCAGTCTTACATCGGGGAAACTAAACAGCCACTGGCCAAAAGGATGGCCCAGCACAGAAGATCAACATCATCAGGCCAGGACTCTGCGGTCTACACTCATCTCCAGGCCAGCGGTCACTCTTTCAGGGATGAAGAT
The DNA here is from genome assembly GCF_014905685.2 of Nematolebias whitei. Lineage (NCBI taxonomy): Eukaryota > Metazoa > Chordata > Actinopteri > Cyprinodontiformes > Rivulidae > Nematolebias > Nematolebias whitei. The sequence continues at coordinate 15,453,343 of NC_056500.1, forward strand.
GTGCACATCCTGGATGTGCACATCCTGGATGTTCCTCTCTATCCTCTGGATAGAGAGGAACGATGGTTTGAGAGAGGAGTAAAGGAGGCCATCTTTGTGAAAATAAACCGTCCATCGTTAAACAGGGGTGGAGGCCTCCGGGTTCAATTGTCCCCCTCTTACAATGCTGTGATTGCTAGTATCACTCAGCCCTCTGTGAGTAGTAAACAGCCATCAGTGTGCTAATGATACATTGTTAGGCTGATGGTCCTTCTTGAGCATGTGATCAGTTGGTTTTGGTTGTCAGCAGCAAAACTGGTTGATCCACTCTGAGAAGGTGCTATTTAAGAGACTGAGCTGAAAACAGCACCTCAGACTGAAGAAGTCTCTCGGACGAGAGACGAAACGTTTCTACATTTTTTGTTGTTTTGCTTTGTTTTGGTTTTTTTTTTTTGAATGTCCAGAGGACCAGATTTAACTTTTTTAGATTTTTCTACCTGGTTTATTGAGCATGCATCAGGATACTTGTGACATGTTACATCTTTTAGCCACTAGTAGTGCTACTGAGAATTCACAGGTAGTCAACAGATTTTCCGTTTTAGATAATAACTTTTTAGGTGACATAGAAGCACTTAAAGTTCGTCATTGAACAGTTAGCCATGGGCTAAACAATTATTTATCTTTACTACGTATCAAATCCCACTGAGATACTTTATGCCAAACCATCAAGGTCAGATCAATAAAACTTGGATATTTAAATGTCACTTGAAAAGTCAGGATTTTAGAAGATAGCTACTACTAAACTAATCTCTTTCACTAATTGCATGGTCTAGTTTTTCAATGCATTTTTATAAATACTTGCTAAAAATGATAAAGAAGAGGGATGTGCAGAAGCTCCGTGGTCGGTCTTGTAATCCTGAGCCTACAGGTCTGAGCCTGGGTGCATCAGGCGTGGCATCTGGGGAAAAATAACTGACCAATTTTTTATGTGGGTTTGCTGTCTGAGGTGACCCCTGCAGCTGAAAGAAAGCCAACAAATCTTTTTATAATTTTCGCAACAATTTGGTGTGTTTTTTTTTTAATGCTGGAAATCTGTGATTAATTATAAAATCACAGTTTTCTTAGAACTTTTCATAAGATAAAGAAAGACATATTTTACATTCATATCATGTTTGCTTGTCTCGGATATCTTGTGCTTGAAAACTTTGTTTGGAGTTGGATACAGACTTTTTTTTATTAACCTTTATTTAACAAGACAAATACCATTGAGATCACAGATCTCTTTTGCAAGAGAGGCCTGGGCCTGAAGGCAGCCTGACACTTACATACTTAAACACATTGAGCAATTTTGAATAGTTATGTTGTGTTTTACTCAAACACTGCTTACGATTGTGATGAAGACAAATGAGATATTAATAAAAACAACAGTTTCACAACTGAAACCAAGGTTTTGCCAGTTCTTTGCACACTTGGGATAGAGATAAAGACACTGAAGAAGAGACAGGGTGAGCTGGGGAGGAGGACATCTGGGGTCTGCTGGAGACTGTGAAGGTTCCCAGCTGTCAGAACTTCCCAGCTGCTACTCCAGTCTTTGTTGTGCCAAAACGAGTATCGTGGGAATGTCTTTATTGCTCCTCAGGTCTGGAACTGGATCTTTCTGCCTCTATAAAAACCGTTACGTTTCACACTGTATGAACGTTTCATGGGTCAGCGAGATGAAAGTTTCAATATATTTCTTTGTCAAGTCTAGTGAAAGAGATTCTTGATCCTTGGCTTTGACCTTTTATGATACAGTTATGATGCAAAAGCTGAGAAAAACTATTTATCAATATATATTAAATGTCACATACATTTGCAGAATACACATATGACTTTATCTCCAAATGACTCAAAGTTCTTCTTCACCCATGAAAAAAAGAGGGAAGACAGAATATCAATGCATATTCATGACTGAATGTGCCATTTTTTAAATTGTTTTGTTGCTCTCCAAAGTCTTGTGAGTGTGAATGAGTGTGCTGTACAGTCACATTTAACATTTAGATTAAATGTATGTATCGAGAAACTAGTAGAAATCATTCCCGTGTTGACTAATGGACATGACTCAGATGTCAGTTTTCTCCTCCCATTCTTATATGTTCTACACATTTTCAGAATCATAGTTAATCCTGTAAAGGTGTGACATATCTGGTCTGAATTAAATTTTGTTTTAAAATGTTTTATTTTTTCAATTAAGCAGGTATGTTTGTCTTTTTTTGTTTTGATGGTTTACAATTGTGTTAATATGATTATATGTGCAAGACAATGCTTGCAAATGTCCAGATTATGTTTTCTTTATATTTTATGAAAACATGATAGCTTCAGTGAACGATATTAATATGGCCTCATCCTGGACTTTTGGAGCTGGTTTGACAACAGAAAAGCCTGAAAGCTCAATTCCTCACGTAGACCTGGAATAATTTATTGTTTGGAAAACATTATAGGATAGTAATAGGATAAAAAGAAGGATTTATAATGTATATTTATAAATCTGACAGGTTAAAGTGCATGTTCTGGATTTTTCCTTTAATTTAGTACTTTTTTGGAACTTTAATTAACTTTTAATTTAATTTAGTTTAGAGCAGAAGCCTATCAATATTATAATACCTAATTAAAAATGGATATTATTTGAAGCTGTCTAAAAAAAAATCAATGTTTTATGTTGGATATCTACACCTTTACTAAACTGTGCTTCTTAGACTTCAGTCTGTCATGAGGAGAACTGCATTATTTTTAACTGTGCAACAAAGTTAGAGTGAAAAAATGCACTGAAAAATAATCATAATCTGACAGATTAGAATGAATATGTTCGATGCTGTATCGGTGTTAGCATCTCTGAACACATTGCTATGTACAGGGGCAGCAGATGTATGGAACTAGTTCTGGCACTGCATGTAAAGGATGTGTGTGTGTGTGTGGTGGTGGTGGTGGGGTGGGGGGGTGGGGGGGTACAAGGCACCCAGTGGGAGAGAGTGCACAGATGGAGCCCCAGACCCACTGAGCAGCATGCAATGTCAGCTGCAGCGATCCACAGAGCCAGTGGGATCATTGAGGCTTTTGGCAGACACAAGCATTCTCTATTTTAGACCACAATTAGTTTAATGGAGCAAAGGCTAAATTACTTCAAACCAACACGGCTAGAAGATGACAGTGAAAGTGGCTTCTGATCAATTCCACAGCTTTAGTCTAATGCAGGTTAAGCTGTTGGAAACGTAATACCCATGACACATCTTCAGATGTGTACAGACAATGCCTGGACATCTGTTTGTTGTTGAGAGCATGTGTAGTAGTTTACAAACAAAACAAAACAAACAAACAAAAAATACTAAATTGTATTAACAAAGTCCATGCTCAATAATCCAGGTAGACAATCCAACATTTTTCAGTCAGGTCATCTGGACAGTTTTTTTTTTTTTTGTGCTGAAACGTTTCGCCTTCGGTCCGGAAGGCTTCATCAGTCAAGGAAACACACAACAAAACTGATTATTCCTCCAACAGCTTACTCAAAAGTGGAACAAACCAGTTCTGCTTGTGATAAGATGGTCTCTTTGGTACGCCCCCTCCTCCATTGCCGGCCCTCTTCCTTGTTGACAGTCTTGTCAAACTGGTTGAAAACAACAAAGTTTTTGAAGAATCAGTTTTGTTGTGTGTTTCCTGGACTGATGAAGCATTCCGGACCAAAGGTGAAACGTTTCAGCACAAACAAAAAAAAAAGAAACTGTCCACATGACCTGACTGAAAAATGTTGGACTCAATTTTATTATTATTGAGGTTACCGTTTTTTTTTTTTGTTTGTTTGTTTTTTTGTTTTTGTTTTTGGGGGATGGGGGGGTTGTATTTATAGTTGTAAAAATACAGTAACTATTTCAATTTATTTCATTACACACTTACCTGAGACATACAGTATAGCAAATAAACAGTTAAACAGTTTTACTGCTCTTTACATGACCTGTGTTCAAAGTGGTTTTTTTTCTTCAGCATCTGTGTTGTAACAGACTCCACCTGCTCCACCTGAGATACACCCAGGTGGAGCAGTGGGCAGCTATGTACAGCTGTAAGTGCTCAGGGAGCAATTTGGGATTGGGTGTCTATTTTAGAGACACTACGACATGTGGGAATGGCTCGGAGTTGAACCGTGACTTTCTGGTTCCAGGTCGGCTGCCCTACAATCTGGGAAGTAGTGACGTTAAATTTATTTTAATATTTTTATATATTTTAAGGCTTTAGAAACCCTTCTCAAACTCTTGCAATGTTCTAATCTCTTAAACCTACATCATTTTAACAACATACATACTGTACTGTATATGTAGCTGCTAAATTTTACTTACCAGGCCCTGCAGAACATAACAACAGCTCTCGGTTCTGGACCGACTCCGTTACGGTCTGACTTGGTTTCGTTTCTGCAGACTACCCTGCAGTGACAAAGTCCACAATCAGTCTTCTAAACTCTTAAACCTACTAATTTTAACATACATACATGTAGCTACTTAATTTTTACTTACCAGGCTCTGCAAAACAGGAGCGGCTCGGTTCCGGTCCGACCCGAGAGATGAAACAAGTCCCGGTGGAGCATTAAGAAGCCCACAGCCCCATCCAGGTCGATGTGCACATGCTGCTGCTTCAGGAAGGACACTACGCTTGCAAGGCTGCAGGACTTAGTCCACCACATCTGGTCCGGTTCGGACCAGCACTGCTCAACCAGAGCCAGGCTGAACTCTGCCATGGTCTGTTCTGTGCAGCTCCCAGGCTCCGGGTCACACTGAGTCCAGATCAACTGTAGTCCAAGTACTCAGCAGTGAAGGTACAACTTGAAGGATGAGTTCAGCTTCAGAATTATTTGTGACTTTCCTGCCAGTTTTGTGAGCTTATCCATACAGTGGAAACAAGTGTTGATTTCTGGGAAGTGAACTGATGGCTTCTGGGTAACATAGTTCTTTGGACTGACAAAACAGTGTAGGCTTAATGAAAGAAGTGTAGGCTTAATGAAAGAAAACTACAGAAAGGCGGCGTTCTTTTTTATGTGTGCAATATTATGTACTGTACGTCCACAAACCGCTATAGAGCGAGTTCACGGAAGTCAAACTGCGAAGTAGTGAGGAACTACTGTACAGTTTAAATCATACGTTTTCATCAAATATAAATAGTATGAACGATACAAAGTTTTCAGCAAACCAACAATTAAGATACTGCATTAACGGCATGTTGGGTGTGTACTTCTCCTCACCATAAGCCTTAGAGTTGTAGGACATAAAGTGTGATGTTCTTGCAATATTGGTGAATGTGGAAACCGATCACATACATATACTGTATATAATTTGTCTACATATCACAAGCATAGAAACCTTTCTTTAAACACTGACTCATTTATTTTGTACAATCTCCTGTTTTTATGTTATAAAAGCTGACCAGGCATGGTTAAGGAATTCTAACCAACAAGAAAACAGCTTTTGCAGTACAAGTTTGTCATCTTTGTCTTCAGCATCTGTGTTGTAACAGACATCACAGAATTTCATTTCTGTTAATTGACCATTTTGAAGTGGAGCGCCAAGAGTTTTCCATCATTACTTTGTCAGGAAGCAGCTGCCAGCTGCAAGGCAAATCCATAATGCAATCAGCTATTTTGTGGAGTCCTTCACTGTCTCATTGTCTTCGGCATTGCTTAAACTGCTGATGCCCTTAAATTGGTCAACATATGCATAATTTATCTCGTAAGGCTTGATGCATCTAAAATTTCTTAAAGTGTGTCAGGCAGTGTTGCATGTTCATGTTAGTCTTCTTGTTTTGTTTTAAGGCATTATGTAACTTGTTTTAACTTTCATGCCTTCCAAACTTTTTTGGTGCAGTCATGGTGAGGACACATGATGTCATAATTTGAAATTAGCAAAAGCTTTAATGCTTCAAACTGAGAGTTTTTGCCAGTAGGTCTAAAATTGGTGATTCATCATTTAGAAGATTGTTAATAAATTGTTATTAGTAAATCTTTTTACATTTTCTTTACTCACAGTCTGTGTGGTCACAGAGATGGTTGAGCAGCTATCACCAAGAGAGAAATGGAGAACATTTACAGATTAGATTCCAATTTATGCTTGAATTCAGTAAAGTAACACTGTAAATTCACTTAACATGTATGTATCTGAACTATATAGGAAAATCAAAGTGTTTAAAATCCACAGGCATTGGAGGACCATGGGAACAAACAGTCCCACACAGCTGAGATTCAAACCAAAAACAACATAGGCAAAATGCCAAATGCGATGCATATAAATATTATACATTATATATTTATTGATTTGTTTATTGTTCTTTCGGCTGCTACTTGCATTAGGGGTCACCACAGCGAACTAAGTCGCACGAAGACTTGGCTGTTATTTTGACGCCGGATGCCCTTCCTGACGCAACCACGGACCACCGAGCTGCCACAGCCCTCTGTGTGGAGCAGAGAGCTGCTATCTAGGACAACCGGAGGAGCAGATGGTGGGGGTTAAGGGCCTTGCTCAAGGGCCCAGAGTGGGATGAATGAGGGTGGGGGCAGGTGTGGGTGCTTCACCTACCCCACCCACATTTTTGATGTTGTTGGTACCGGGGCTTGAATCAACGATCTTCCGATCACAGACCCACCTTCTCTAACCTCTGCGCCACCACTCCCCAGTATATTGGTCATAAACATGTTAACCCTTTCCCATCTAATCTGTATCATTTTATTAACACACATTCTCTTCTCTCTTTTATTTTTCACACTTTTGATCTTTACCTTAAAACATGTTTAAGCTTCTCTGAAATCCTGTTTTGTTGCCCCAGTCGTTTTCCACTTTAGGGACTATGTTAAAAGTTTGGGTGCTTTATTTAAAAAGAAAAAAAAAACAACGTATCTTTACTATGGTCAAATCTTTTCTTTCTTTCTTTCTTTCTTTTAAAAATAAACACCCAGAAAAAAAAATAAAATAAATAAATAAAATAAACACCCAGGCAGCACAATTTGTACTAATGTGTCTATTTTACCTATTTTGCGCAAACTTTTTTATGATTGCTACCCCAGGAATAGTAATTTAACGTACCTACCGTAATAAATCACACGTATTCAACAAATGTCAAGTCATCTTTTATAAGAAATGTTGTTTCACTTATTTATGTCATTTGGCACCGGATATAAAGAATGACATGTTTTCCCAAGTAAATTTATTATTTGACAAAGTTAATCACCTGAATGGGGGTGTAAATAAATAATGATTTTGCCAGTAATATACATCAAATTCTCAATTGAGTTAGATTTTCATTAATCAGTTATATACTTTTTGCTGCATTTAATTACGAAATGCATTTGTGTGAGGAGTCCAGTCGTCCCTTCTTGTTTTTCCAGTTCTCTTCAACCAGACTTGTGCTGAATGTTACATCAGCAGCATGAGGCTTGATATTACCACCATGATTTAAGGCTGAGCTGAACCATTATTCCTTGTTGGAGCATTAACATTCCTTAGTTAAGGTTTACATTCAACCTCGTGAATAATCTATATGCTTTGAATGTTGCCTTTAAGTTTATATAAAGTAATGTGTGCTTCATGCAGATTGTGCACCTTCACGTTTAGAGGCCTGTTTTCCTGGAATATTATGTCGATGATCCTCTATTTTGTTAAACTAACAACACTCATCAACATTCCTTTAATTCTCAAAAATGTTGTGAAGCTCCACTTCCTGTTTTCTGTTTAAAAAAAAAAATAAAAAATGACATATCTGTGTTTCCAGTGTGTTGTTGCTTTGTGGAACCCTGAGGGTAATGACTATCATGACAATGCAATTCTAATCTGCCTTCTTTACATTGTTGTCTCCATGAATTTGTTAAAATTTACATTTGTTTCCCCTTATTTTGATTTTTTTAGCAGGTAGCATTCAGTAAGAAAAAAAAAAAACGGTTTATATATATCACAGAGTATTTGATTAATTTTCTAGAAAAAACTAATTACAGTGCTACTCTAAGGATTTTCAGTTGCTGACTATTTAAGAAGGCTTTAATTGTTTTTTCACATTGTTTTTCCCCTAAATTACTGAACACATATTTAATGTGACACCAGTAAAGTTGGTTCAATAAGAAGCAGGAGGCAAATTGTGCATGACTTGTACTGTAGAATTAAATGTGAATAATTAGTGGAGGCAGTAATGCAAGAATTAATGGCAGCTGGTGCACACTGCTGTGATGCCTCAAGGACTTACAAGGTGACTTTGCTATGTTTTTAGGTACACAGAGTTTTTATCGCTTCAGTATGGCAGTGGGGTGTTTTAAGAGCTAGAAGACAAGAGTTTGTTAAGAACATTCTAAATTTGTTGGGCATTAAGAAAGCATTGCAAAAAGGAAATGGAAACAAATTATAGGTGGTGATAGCTGTAACGATTATGGCACTGATAATGGTTTTAGATATGTTTAAATTACTATTAGAAATGATAAACATGATACTCATTTATCATATCTAATAGTCACAAGTCGATGTTTGTCTTCAAATACCTATGGGTTATTCGATAATACTTAAACCTAAGCACACAGTACTACATTTCTATGACTGAGTAGTAGTCAAAGGATAGTTGGCAGGATACACCCTGGATAAGTCACCAGTTTGTCACAGAACCAATGTAGGAACACAAATGCACACTTTAACTCAATCTTTAAGTCACTTAAAAGGGCCCAGTTAGGCCTGAATTACAAGCCTGAACATTAGACTGAAAGTTAATCAGGTGTTTTTAAATGTTTGCAGAGACGGTTGATAAACAGTGACTTTAGGTATAGTAGTACTGGTATTCAGAAAAATAAAGATGGATATACAGTTAACTCCTGCTTTAACAGATCAATAAGAAGAATGTTTAACACTGTGGGGGAAATGCCCCCCCCCCCCTCATAAAAAAACTACATAAATAAACAAATAATTAATAAATACAATGAATACAATAAACTAATAGATGCTTGCACATAAGACATCTACAACTTTTCCAAAGTTGATTTTGATTATATATCCATGACTCAAGACTCAGCTTTTGCCTTTTTGCCGAATTCCTTTCCAAGTCACTCTGTTTTTGGTTTTCATCCAGACTCACCCATGTTCCACATTCTCCTCCTCTATGCTGCCCCTATTTACTCAACTCTTTTCATCTTCTACATTTCTTTCATGTGTGTCCCTCTTCTACTGTATTGCTATTAACCCACCTTTCATGTGTTTTTTTCAGCCACACACTCCCTTCATCTTTCGGAAGACGTGTAACAGTGGGTCTTTCACTGCAACTTCATTTGATTCAGAATGGCCAATCAGTGAATGTCCAATCTCTGCAATGTCTTGTGTTACTTAGGAAAAGTAATGTTTGTGTCAGAGAAATCATGGTAACAGAGACTTAACAAACTGGTATAATTCTGTCCAACTGAACCTTTTTAGACAGGAAAGACATTTAATTAACATCTATAATGCCTATAAACATGCACTAAAATGGGACTGAATATTCTCTAAAAGTGAAAGTTTATTAAACATGTAAAACCAGATTTAAATGTCCAAGTGCTTCTGTGCATATGTGAGAGAATAGTGATATCTGATATGTCAATTGCAGCTGATCATTTTTGCATTTCAAGTGTGTTCTGCAGCCAGCTGAGCTAATGACATGCAACAGGCGGTGCCACCACCATGACTTAAAACCTCTTAGATTCTGATAAAGAAAAGACAATTTTATATAAACTAAAGATTTGAGTTGAGCGCCCAATAATTTTAATTGTTTGTGTGTTATAAGTTATACAAACAAAATTACCTCTGCTAAACACGGTCTAATACAACAAGCATACATAAACGTTAAGAAACATATTTTGTAAGACCTATATATCAAAAACTCACATTAAATTGGTATAGTTTGTCATGGTTTAGTTGTAATTGTTGGTGTTTTGAGTTTGTTTCTATTTGATATTGTCCATGGTTCTACCTTATTTTACACTACCATATTTTTCGGACTATAAGGCACAATTAAAATCCTTTAATTTTCTCAAAAATCGACAGTGAGCCTTATAATACAATGTGCCGTATGTATTAATTCTGATTGTGCTTAATGACATGGAACTGAACAATACTGAGAGTTATTGTGAATGAGTTGAATACATTTTGACTTATTTGACCGTTTTGTTTCGCTTAATGCGCCATATATAACCTGGTGCGCCTTATGTATGAAAACAGACCCGTTCATTGATATTGCGCCTTATAATCTGGTATGCCTTGTAGTTTGTAAAATGTGGTACCTGGTTTCAATTAAAAATCAGCACACCTTTCTTCCACTCACAATCACCCCATCCAGGATAGCTACTCCTTGCTTCATGCTCATTTGATGATGCCCCTGTTAGTTTCTGTAGTTACAATTTATGACATGTCACATCTCATGTTGGGAAGCAAAAAGTATAATAGCCTGGTACTGACAAGTTCACACTTAGTATCCTAATTTCCTGGTAGTATGTACCTGGCACCTTCAGGTATTTTTCTAAATTTCAAGTGTTGATCCTGAACCTGACTTATTGTCTTGCATTTAGTTGCAGCAAAGTATTACTTTTGAAATACATTTAATAGTTATTACAACTTTTTTTTTTTTTCTGGGATCAGGATTAGTTGGTTCAACTGGCCAATATATATATATATATATATATATATAGCTGTCAGTATAATTTTCTCTTCCTGTTCTTTGTTCATTCAATCTTTTTTTATACAGGTTAATCGCATTGAGCCTCGGGGACTCATGTACAAGAGGGACCTGGAGCCGAAACACAGGCTCAGAGTTTTTATAAATATCCCAAGAATTATTCAACAAAAACTGATATGTGTGTGTTAAATATACAGTCAGGGAGGAAGACAGAGTACCTGGAAAAAACTAACAAAGAAACAGGAAGAGCATGCACAATTTTAACAAAAAGTCTTGCTCAGCCAATATTCAAACCAGAAACCATCTTGATTGGGGGAAACTGCATGTACCACCCCATCCCTGTATCAAGGTTCAAGGTTCTTTATTGTCATTCGCATCACATGTGGTACATGAGGTGGAACGAAATTGTGTACCCAAGGTCCCAGTTACACCCAAAATAGCAAAAATATAAAGTATAAAAGGAAACTGTATACAAGGATCTAAGATAGATGCTAAACTGTAATATTGTAAAATAATACGTCAAATTAATTGGTATATTCAACTGTATATTAAACAGCAGCCTGAACATGAGTCTGTAGTGAGCAAATGGGTATGAATACAACAACTTAAAGACAAGAAATCAAGCATCAACATAATGCTATGAGCTACATAAAAAAAGACTAACTGTTGGCCAACAAAAGATGTAGGCTATTTTTTATATTATTGGCCAACAAAACTACTGGGTACAAATAATGCCAATGCATTTTTAAAGCTGTCGAATGGTTTTATATAACATCTTCCTGGTGCTTTTATCATCTACGGTAATATAAATTCACTGAGGGAGGATCAGTGGTGATTTGAGCACATACTCCCCACAAGCTTAAATTATATACACCGAGGAGTTCTGTGATGGAAATGGAAACATGATGTGAGACACTGTTTTAAACAGTGCATGACTATCACTTTCTTATTACATAAGTAGCAACTGCTTTCAACAAGAAGGCCAATCACAATTCACTGCCGGTCAAACCATTAAAAAAGGGAAGCATGAAATGACCAGCTTTTCACCGATAGTCTGGGGAGACATTAATGAATAAACCACATGATAAACCTTTAAATTACATAGCACACTCAGTTTATTGTGTTTTCTTTCTTTTTTTTATTTTTTATTTCACAAGTAGGGTTTGCTGGTGTATAGTTTATAAATTAAGTCTAGTGGTGCATGAACGTTCTACTGCTTGCAGTCTACCCACAGCTATTTCTCCCTCTCCAGGCTGCATTTCATTTTTGTTGACTCCGTCCCACATCACAACTGTTCCACAATGTGAGAGATCTTGATTAAAGTGGAATGTAATTAAATAGTGTGGCACTTCTAAGATGGTGGCAAGATCTTTACATGGTTCAGCAAACAACACTCTTGTTTCAAATAAAGAACACTTTAACTTCCTTTCCAAAGACACATTTCATTTGCTAGTCAGGCAATCCCAGTCCCTGCAAATTTCTGAAAAAAAATAATGCACAAGCTATCCAACATTATAATAATTTACGGGCATTTGAAATGTACAATATTTTTGACATGTAGTGGACCAAGGCCTACGTCGAAACTAAGTCTAAGGTCAAAACTCTTGGCCTTTAGAACCTTGTGGGACAGAAGCTGTCATTTCATGTATTTGACTCCATAAATACAGGTTCACCCATCCTGAGACTTTCTTTCTTGAAGATTCAAGTGAAAAGAACACTCTCTTTTTATTATCATTACTATCTTACAAATGTTGATAATCAAAGTGTCTTAGTTCAAACCATTTTAGATGTTGCAGTGAACTAATCAATTTTATTAACTGAGTCAGTGAACTAATCAATTTTATTAACTGAGTAATGATTTTATTCTCATGTTAAAAGCTGTGCAGAGTAATTATGCATTTTTCTGATTTCTGCTTTTGAATGAGCAAGTGTGTGCGTTTACAAGGTTACAGTCAAACGAAAAACAAGTTGTTATGTTAAAACTGTCATGTTTTAGAATCCTCTCAGACGTAAATAGAGATGTTTTGCACCTGTTTCTTAAGGCACGCCAAAACAGAACCCTCTCGGTCTGTGAGAACATTTCTGAGCTGTCTCATAACAATTCTCGCTGTCTCTAACCTCTTACGTCACAAAAACACACCCCTTCTGGTCGTTTCTGACCAATGAAAAATCCCAAAAAGTGAACCGGGAAAGAGTCTTTAAAATGTCAGTACTTCCTGGTCTACACAGACTCACAGGGACACGGAGAGACACACAGGTACTCAGAGTTGGAGAGTTGTCAGACTTCCAGAGTTCTAAAGTTCTGATGGAGTGCTGTTGGAGTTCCTGACATGACAACGAAGCTCTTCCGAGTTCCATGGGATTATAACATTTTCCACTGAGGTGAAGGTGTGTCGAACAGAGCCTCGCCACTACTTCTGACGGGCAACAGCCATTCTAAGGAGACGCTGGACCGGTAGCGTTAACGGAACACCATATCTGCTGATTATCATCAGAGAGGTAATGGGTCAAGTTTCCTACCAAGCGTACCGAGGCGAGCTGGGCTTCTGATGGAGAGTGTCGGTTCTGGAAAACACTTAATTTCCCTCACACACCATCCTTTACTCCCCCTAAACTTCTTTCCATCTTTAAACTTTCCTATGAAGTAGAAATTCTCCCAGATATTTAGAAATGTCTGTGTAAAGTGCTTATTCACATCCGTGTGGGTAAAAGTCATAGTTGTACAGTTTTATACATGTCTGTGGTGCAGCAACGGAAAAATCATGGCCGTATGATTTTTCCTGATTGATTGCTTTGTTGTTATTTTCATAATTTGCCAAATTAATGTACATGTTTGATGTTAAATTTGATTCTGTAAATAAATGACCGCATTCATTTTGATGGGTCAAATCTAAATGACGTCTCACGTTTGCATTTCCTTAAATTCAATGCACGTTTTATTCAGTCCAGAAAAATGAGGAACTCGCGTTAAATGATGAATACATCCCAGCATCTGTTCATCTACAAATTGGTGGCCCGTCACGTGCTCATAAATGGACTGTAACTAATGTGCTAATTGATTTTCATGTTGGCATGTGTTATAAAATAACAGTTGAACCGTGCGTCTTTACGCAGCCGGAGCTGCGCGCTTGGAGCTGCACCGCCTGAAGCGAAATGCTGCATGTTTTTAAGCGTGTTGGTCTGTGATGCTCAGAAAGCTCACAGAGAAGCTGAAATTGAGTCACAAGTCTTTATAAAGCTGAATTGTACGTCTGTATGTGTAACTTAAGCTGGCTTTGAGCTGTGGAAACGCTTCATTCTGTTTAAACTGTGTTCCGGACGCTTCTGGTCCGCTTCGGTTCTGTGGTTCCGACTCGGTTCTGGAGCTTCGAACGAGTTGTTTTAAATAGCTAGAAAGACGTTTTGTCACGGAGCGCCGTTCTCTGTGCAGCTCAGGGGGTTGTTTCGTTACAATTTTTAACAGAAAAAGTGCATTTTGATGGTTTAAATGACGAAAAAGTGACGAACTATTTTACGCTAATCTAACTTGCTAGCTGGGGAATACGCTTCGTGGTTGGTTGTTTGCTGCTTTGGAAAGCTCTGATTTGCTGAGAAAGGTTGACTGACGTCACCTCCCCTCACCCCTACGCTGCGTCATTGGTTGAGAAAGACCGTGTGTAACGTTCTGATTGGATGAGGGAAGTGTCAATCACGCCACCCGGAAATGAAATTCGTTTTCATAGGGAATAAAATCTGCTTTTTAACGCTGGAAAGCGCATTAAAGCTGTGTTCTGAAACGCTGTTTACATTCTTCGAAACATATTCGCTGAAAGTTCGCCACGTTTGAGTTTAAAGACCGTCATAAAATGATGCTTTTGAACTACGCTAGCGATGCTAAATTTTAAGCTAACAAGCTAATGACCGGGTGGAGGACGTGTCACGTCACTTCCCCCAAGTCGGAAATGAGCTTTACCGTGCTTAAATTCGCTAAATACGGCTGCGATTTTGTTCCACAAAATTCATGTTTCATGATATAAGGTCTGATTGGAAAAATTTTGCCACGTTTGTGTAAAAAATCCGTTCAGAAGTGTTGGTTTTCACCGAAGCAAGCCGATGCTAATTTTAGCTAACAAGCTAACGACCGGACGCCACAGGAAGTTATAGCGCCCCTAGTGGACGACACAAACAGTGCCTGAGTTAAAATTGTTAAGGTTCTGCTGACATCTTGTGGAGAAGACGTGGGATCACAGGTTTTCACTTCGTTTTTAGGTGAAGAGTGACATTAAACGTTTTTATTTTCCAGAAAAGCAATTTTGGAGTTAAAAACTTCCTCAAAGCTGAATAAACACTGTTATCTTGCATTCTAAAAGTTATGAAGGTATTTATGCTGAGAGCTTTTGCCAAACAAATTTTTATTCACTGGTAAATCCTTGAGAAACGGGTACATAATAAAAATTTAGAAACTTTTAAATAAGATACAGTTACAAATATTCACAGAGTTGAATAGTTTACTCATTTTGCTAGAAGATAACGCACGTTTAATTGATAATTCACTAAATAAGAGTAAAACTTATCAGGAAAAAGAGATTTTCTGGTTTATTTTACCACCTAAACATTTACATCTACTATTTAATTTCTAAATAGCAGATAATGGCGGACGAAGAGGTAAACACTGACCCCTTACAATCCGAGGATGTGGTCCAGACAGCCTTACACATTTTAACAAATCCAATTCTTGGCAAAACATTGGAGGAATTGCATGACCTTGATGACGATCAAAGACATGAGGAGCTGCAGAGTTTATCAAGAGCAGCTACAGTGAAGGAGGACGCAAAATCAAGCCGCATACGGTTAGCAAAAATCTCTCTGCTTCTGAAGGCGGAATTAGACCGTTTGGTGGTAGAAAAGGGCGTGCTTTTCAACGGATATAAGTCTGAAAAAGAGAGGTGTGACGAATTGATAAGTGAATCTGAGTTGCTGAAACAAAAGATTCAAACTGATAAGGACCTCTCAAAGAGAGAGCTGTCAGAACAGGCTCAATCATATGAGGAGAAGTGTGCCGAGCTGATAAGTGAATCTGAGTTGCTGAAACAAAAGATTCAAACTGATAAGGACCTCTCAAAGAGAGAGCTGTCAGAACAGGCTCGATCATATGGGGAGAAGATTGCGGATAAGGAACGAGCGTACCAAGACGCGTGTGCAGATAACGATGAGTTACAAGCACGGTTGCAAACCGCTTTAAGGGAGCTGGCAGATTGCAAGGCAGAAAAGGGGTTAATAACCCGGAGTTGGCTGACTTTACAAGGTGAAAATCAGTCAACAAATGAGCGTCTGGCAGCTTGTGAGGAGAAGTTAGCTACAGCTGCAGAATGGATTTCTGTAATGGAGCGAGCTGATCCGAGAATCGAACAGGGTCAGCTACAACCGCCCCAGACAGATGCTGTTGCATCTCCTCCCCTTAGCCCCGTTTCAACACCCCCAACCCGGGGGATAAGGACGGGTCTGCACCCACCTGCACCTCTTCCTCCTGACGCCAGGCAGTCAACTCCACCCCCATCTCAGGTGGGGTTCGACCTGCACCGGTATGCACCTCCTCCTCCTGACGCCAGGCAGTCAACTCCACCCCCATCTCAGGTGGGGTTCGACCTGCACCGGTATGCACCTCTTCCTCCTGACGCCAGGCAGTCAACTCCACCCCCAACTCGGGCGGTGGGGTTCGACCTGCACCGGTATGCACCTCCTCCTCCTGACGCCAGGCGGTCAACTCCACCCCCATCTCGGAGGGTGGGGACAGACCTGCACCAATATGCACCTCCTCCTACCAACCCTTATCAGCCACCCCCACCCCCACCATGGGCAGTAGGGGCAGGACTTGATCAGTCTGCACCACCAGTCACACAAGTTAGACCGGTGATACAGTCTCCCTCAATGGATGACTTGCAGAAAATCTCAAAATATGTGCAACGCTTCGTTCCCGGCCCTATGGGGTCCGCAGGAACAAAAGCGTATCTCAAAGATCTGGAGTTCAGATTGAGATCTTATCCTAATGCTACGGTAGACGATAAGATAAGTCTGATACGGCTCACTTCAGACAGAGAGGTGTTCACCTTCATCGAGCGTCTACCTGATGCGACGAGGAGGGATTACAACCTTCTGTGTGAAGCTTTGATCAGAGAGTACGACCCCTGCGCGGGGCCTGCTGGTTTTCCAGCTGCAGACAAGGTCACGCAGGGCAAGACTGAACATCCAAAAGTTTATTACAAAAGAATCTTCCAAGCCTATTTTGGTAACAGAAATGAGACCGGAATGGAAGAAGATGATGGTTTTAAGTTTGTTTTCAGCAAAAATCTCCACTCTGATTTTAAAAAATCAGTACAAATGATGGCAAATTTCAGAGAAAAATCCATCAGTGAGATTAAACAGTGTGCTGTGAATGTGTTTGAAGCATGTTCTCATGCTAAGACGCCCATAGAAGTGTTTCCTAGTGTAAAGGTTAAACCCCTCCCTCTTGAACTAGAAGGACGACGTGCTTCGCCGCCTCCTCCTAAGAAGAAAGAGAGAAAACAGTCTGTTCAGGCTAACAAACCGCGTCCTGAAGGTGCACGCTGGGACAAAAAGGCTCCTCTTTCGGAGGAAGCCAGTGATTATCGAAAAATGGGTGAACGCAGGACGCAACGATATGAAAAACCATATCGGCAGGGGCAGTACGTAAAGGAAACCCCGCAAGACGTACCTGACCGTCCCCCACCTCGGACGAAACGAACCGAGGCGAAAAAGTCACAAAAGTTCCAAATGCAAGGCCCCACACCTCTGAGCTCGGAAGAGACAGAGAAACTACGCAAGTTGTTAGAGACTTTGAAACACACTGACACGGGAACCCAACCGGGAGCACTTTGCAGTGATGTAATTCCTATTACATCTGAGGGCGCGAATGACAACATAACAGATGTCGGTGGAACACACCAAGACGTTGCTGTGGTTGCCTCAAACAACCCCTCATCGGAAGAAGGGGGGGTAAACACACACACGAACGATGACGTGTCATCACAGGCTGAACACTCAGAAACAGCTTCTGCTGTGCTGACGGTTCAGGCAAACCAAAATTACACAGATAAGGCTGAACGCGTGAAAAAGCGTCAGAAAAAGCCCAAGAGGTTTCTGTGTAACTTTATCAGAAAGGGGGTCGCCAAAAAGGCGTACCTGTCAGTAACACTCGAAGGTGTCCTCACACACGAAGCACTCTTGGACGGTGGGGCAGACATAACAATCATGTCAGCTAAACTGTTCGAGGAGCTGAGGACGGCCGCTGCCAGTGTTAACAGGATAATACCTCTCTCTGAATGTGCTATAGAAATGCAGGGTCTCTCAGAAATGAAAACAACCCTGACAGCTATAGCAATGGTTCACATGCAGATTGGCAATATGACACTGTACCACCCGGTACACGTGACCCATGTTGACTCATTCCCGTTTTTGGTTGGCCAGGATTTTATAAATCGCTTCGGCGCGATTATAGATTATGGTGATCAAACAATGTGGACAACAGTGAGCAACCCACTGCCAATCGATACGCCTCCGGAGTGTGACACAGACTGCCCAACAGCAGGTACCGCGGAAGGCGCACAGGACTCCTCAGCCGAGGACACGAGCCCGGTGAGTACTCCTCTGACACCATGTGAAACCAAAGAAACCCAAGTGATCCAAACTCTGACTCAACAAGACAGCCTCCTCTGTGAGCTGGAGCAGTCAGAGTCCACCAAACACTACCTACCACTGGTAGTTAAGGGTGTAGAGATCCAAGGGTCCCACACCAACGATGCTGT
>NC_056500.1:15486803-15496378 GCF_014905685.2 Nematolebias whitei
TATATGTGTGTATATGTGTGTGTGTGTGTGTGTGTGTGTGTATGTATATAGTATAAGCCAGAGGTTTTTGCACAATTTCACCTTTGGTGTTGTGATAGTTTGATCACAGCAGAAACTCTCTTTTACATTTCTATAAGTGGTATTAATATATTAGTCATTGTATAATAGTACACCTTGAGCAGGCCTCTGAGTAAGTGTCTATGTGATTATTCCTGTTCAGCAGCCATTGGAACTGCCATAAAAAAGATGCATTGTGTTTAAGTGTGTTTATGCACTGATCTCTCTAAACATTTAGCAGGTCATTTTCATTTGAACATGTCAAAGCTACTTTTCTATCTCAACTAAACCATGAAATCACACTTCTGAACCATAAAAACATGAAGAAACGACGGAAACACGGCGAGGAAACAAAATTTGATTTAACAAAAAAGGGATATGACTCGATGACTCATGGCATAATTAGTGTATGGGAAAACTTTTAAAAATCACAGTTTTCATCTGAAATAGTTTGTGCCACTTGTAATAAAAAAAAAATACTGTGTGGTTAGAAGGACTTGTTGGCTTACTAATACTAGACATTGCCAGCAAATCCTCCAACGTCATGCTGCACAAACAAGCAGTGGATTCAATTTGATTCAGTCAAAGGATTTTAAAGCATGACACTTGGGTGTAAGATCACTCTAATTTATTTAACTTCAAATTTGGAATTGATCAGACACACCATTTAATTTACTCTGTGCATTAAAACCTTGGTACAATGTTTTAAATCCAAAAATAAGATTGCAAAAGGTCCAGATCTTGCCAAACCATTCTCTGTCTCCTTTTCTCCCTGTCTGTTAGTATTCCTTAGTTTCCATGGCCTCCATTTATTGTTATGCTACACTCTCTGCAACTGCTTCTTTATTCATTTTTTACATCACTGTGTCTCAAAAAAGGACAGGTAAAGAGTCTACATGCGTGTGTGTGTGTTTGTGTGTGCGTGTGTGTATCCGTGACCAAATGTGTGGGTGGTCATAGTGGGGTGCTTATAGGATGCCTGGGGTGAGACAAAATGTAAGTGCAGCATGAGTAATGAAATAATGACTCAAATATAAAAAGGACGAGACAGGCCGTGCTCTCGCTCTATCCGGGGGCCGACAGGTGTTTGCCGGAGCATCGGGGCAGAATCCATTTGAAGACTGTCAGAATATGGCTGCCGAGAAGTGAGGGCACTATAATTACACGCCGTTCGTGCAGAGACAATACTTTAACGGCCGACTCGTGAGTTGCTAAAAGTAAAAAGGTAGTTATTTGCCTTGTCTGTTGCCTCTGACTTTTTTTTTATTTTTTAATTTTGCCTTCAAGCAAAGTGCATTCATGCTGAACACACCTGTGAAGAGAGCTGAATGAGTTTATTAGTGGCATATGATCACCGTTTGCTTTACAGCATTAAAAATGAATGAATAGGAATGATACCATAATAATATGAACTACTGTAGTGGTGACAAAAAAACTCAGTGTTGTCACATTACAAGTCATAGTACTGAGCTTCCTCGTGTATCAGTGAGTTAAAACAGGAGAAGGTTAATTGATTTCTGTTGACACTGAGTGTAGCCTTTGCTGTGGTTAGTTGTCTCACACTTAAAAGGGGAAGGTAATTGGATTTTCACTCAACGGCCGCATCAGGACCAGTTAATTAAACAACGAAGTCACCAAATGTCTGTTTCTTCGAAGATCCATTTACACATTTTTATTTCCTTGTTTCTTTAAGCCTGGTTTGACACCAGGTAATTCATCAAGCGAGGTTATTAACTGTCACCGTGTTTGCGATACTGCAATTTGTTTTTTCAGCCAAATCTTTTCTCTCTCTGTTTTTTTGTTGTTGTTGTTTGTTTGTTTCTATAACCAATACTGAAGAAAAACTGACAGAGAGAGAAAGGGAGAGAATGTGTCCTTCTCATATTTTGCATTTGAATGAAGTTTAATTAAATATTTAAAAAGCGCTCCAAACATCACAAACTGTAGTTCGATGTGAAGTCTGAACTATGGTCACGTCACCACACTCCAATTTTATTTTTAAAAGTTTGACCACTTTGGAATGAAAATGTGCCTGGAAACACAAATAGTTTTCCTTTATTATGTTGGATTTTAATTTTTAAAGTTATATGTAACTAAATAAATCACCTGTAGTCAATGGTTATTGATGTTCAGAGCAAAGCTCTTGTGGCCTTTAGGAACATAATTTATTCCCATTTGAAACCTCACAAAAGTTCTTTAAAAAAAAAAAAGAGGACACTCAACTATCTGCATCAGATTGAATGGTGTGAACTGGCAAAATAATCTTCCCTGTTTATTACTTTAATGAATCGTTAGCTCTTATGAACCTGACGGTGTGGACAGATTGACATTTCCAAGATATAAAGATTTGACAAACTTGTCTGAGAATGAAACAGAACACTGCAGAGGCATTTGGAACAAGTTTTACACACAATAAACAGAATCATAAAGTAAATTGTTTTATGTACAGTTCTATCCATTAGACAATTTATTATTTTGATTAAATCACATCTTTCTAAATGAAACAAGATTATTTTTTAGAGATGCACCGATCTGAAACCAGTATCATTATCTGTATCGATATTTTAAAAAAAGAAAAAACTTCTGGATCGCGTATCGGTGACAATGTGACCGATCCATGACCGGGCAGATCTATTCACTCTAATGATATGCTGTGTGCTCAAAGTGATGTCACACCCTAGTGCACTGACTGAAAAAAATAAAGTTGTGTTGTTTTTACATGTTTGACCAAGCTTGTGAAGCTCTTGGTGTGTTTAAGTGTGCTGTTATGGTGCAGAGTTTTCAATAAATGTGTAATTCAGTACATTCATGGCTGCGTAAAATAAACAAACAACTAATGTTGCTAAATCATGTCATCTGGACCTGTTTCAGAAACGGGTCCAGATGACATGATTTAGCCATTTTTGTTAATTCAGCACTGCTTGTCTGTATCGGATCGGTATTGGATCGGTATCGTCCGATGCCAAACATCAGGTATCGGTATCTGTATCTGAAGTGACAAATCCCTATTAATTTGATCTTAAATTTACTTCTATCAGATGTAAATGTATTTTCATTCCTTTCACCATTTCTCTGCAATGCTGATCTTTCTCCTAAAATGTGAGCTGTGTGCTAGCATTTTAAAACCTAACAGTTTACATTTAAAATAATGAAAAGTATTTCATTGCTAAAAGCTCCTTACAGCTTGTTTTGAAATTTTATGTTTAAGTTGCATTGAATGTTTCCTAACCTTCTCTGTAAACCTATAGATCAAAATTTGGCTTTCAGTAGAATTATTTTTAGGAATGCATTGATATAAATCATTTTTCAGACTAAGACGAGTATGTCTCTGATGGTTTATGAGAGACTGGAGCATGTCGAATGTGCTTTTCCAGCTAGGCTGCACAAGAGGTGTCCCTGAATATCTTTGAGGTGGTAGTAGGCTAAGGCAGTAATGTGTTAAACGTCCACCTGTCTAAAAGACCCTTGTTGACAGCCAGATGGAGGGTGTGTGACACAAGGCAAGCTGACATTTCCCACTTCTATTAACAAGCTCTCTGAATTGTGCATGGTGCTGTTTTTTTTAGCAGTGGATGGATACCCCATACTGGTATCGCTGTTGGGGCATTCGTAATTATTTTGTAGGCTGGTCGCTCAAAAAAGGAGCATATGTGCTCACTTTTTTATCAACCATCCATTCTTTTTACCCGCTTCTCTTTTCAGTTTGTGGGGGTCACTACTGCCCATGTCCAACCATCACTGTGTGAGAGGCGGGGGACACCCTGGACAGGTCTCCAGTCCATCACAGGGACACATAGAGACAAACAACCTATTCACTCTCTCACTCACACCTAGGGACAATTTAGAGTTACCAATCAGCCTAACATGCATGTTTTTTTTTTTTTTTTGTCTGAGGAAATTGGAGTACCCAGAGAAAACCTACGCATGCACGGAGAGAACATGCAAACTCCACCCAGAAAGATTCTCAGCCGGGATTCGACCTGGCAACTTTCAGTCTGAGGGGCGGCTGCTCTACCAACTGCACGACCAGTTTTGTAATCATCAAACTATTTACATTTACAAAACATGCTGCTCATGTTCCTCTGATGTAAACTTTGAGCTCAAAGGTTCCTGGTGCTGTAATAAAGTGCTTGCCATAAAAAAAATAATAAAAAAAAATTAAAAAAAAGCTTTTAGATGACTCTTTGGCACCAGAGTCACAAAGATTAGAGAAATTATAAATCAGACTTACATTGTTTTGTATGCTTCACATAATAAATGTAGTTTCATTGTGTGTGTGTGTTTTTTTTTTTTTTTGGGGGGGGGGGTATTTTCACATGACATGTCAGGTGGAAAATAAATTTTGAGAAAATAGAGCAAATAATTAACATTAATGCATAAATAAAGGTTTTTACAATGTTTCTAACTACCCAAGAAAAAACAAACACACTCAAGCACCCCCCCCCCCACACACACACACACACCACACACATATATTTCACCCCTTTGACAATTTTTACAAGGGTCAATCCAAATATAAAGTGAAATAATTTGTATGTAGAGTTCTGATTCTGCGTTTTGCTAAACTAAGATATGCAGAAGGTTTTGTTGATGCAGCATCAGATTAGGTTCATGTTTCGTCACAGCATAAATAGAAGAAAAAAGTCATGAAATTAGATGAGTTTAACAGCAATGACACGCAGGAGAATGGCTTGACACAGTTTTATGCATTCATTCAAAACTAGTGAGGTGTTAAATAGTTTGTGGCGATAGCCCAAACACACTATCTGGCATCTTTTGTGAGTCCACCAGGCTCTGAAATCATAAAGCAAACAATGAGTTGGAAGTTGTGGAGGAACCATGCAGGCAGCAGGTTAGAGACACAACATGGTCCTTTTGCATTTGTTTTCCTGTCACTTAAAATTACAGTATATTGAATAAAACCTTGGGTATTATAGTGATCAATTTATAATTTTTCTTTGATAAAAGGTGGTAATCAAGGATTTTTGTTTTTACATTTTTAATATGTATTATTATTATTATTATTATTACTATACTATTATTACTTTGTGTAACACGGAGATGTAATCACTTCACTAATTAATGACAAAAGGAAATCAGAAACTATTTTGTTTTCTCTCAGAAGCTTTTCTCAGTTTTTAAAGCTATTAGCAGCAGAATATCAGTCCAAAACAAAGTTTCTGACTCTAGTAAAGTATTTAACCTGGAGATTTTTGTTCTGCCTGTAAGACTCTGTTTCAGCTACATTTGAGCCTCAAGCTCTTCTTGTGTTGGTTGTTTTAAGGCTGGATGTTTATTCAGCACAGAAAAAACTTGAATGTGTCTCTGTTTGTACTGCATGGAAGAGTCACATTTAAACTAACATGCTTGTGTAATTGGAATGACACACAATATAAAACCCACTGGGTCAGATTACAAGATAATAAAATAACATATTCTCCCTAGAATATGTTGAATAAAAAGAGGCAAAGATTGTGATTATGAGAATAATCGCACAACTGTGCTTTATCTTCAAAATTAAAATGTAAGAGATTGCATATTAAACATAAAGTTTGTCCCAAGTTGCTGAAGGATTTGGGTAGTGAATTTTTTGTAGTTTTCAAGATGAGAGTTTTTCTGGACTGGAATTGAACAGGGAATACACGTTAACCTTAATGTTTTTGGTGCAACATGTTCGAGCTGACAGGAGTTAAATTGTGTATAAGAACAGAGTTTTTTTTGTTTGTTTGTTGTGTTTTCCTTGCCTGAGATGTGATGGATCCTGGTGAGTGGAGGGAGAAAATGTATTGCCAGGAGGAGGAGCCTGGGGGGTTTCCAAAGGTGTGCATGGCCACCATAGATTAATCTTTGGACACCTCTCCGGCCACCCCAATCATAGGAAACTATACTTTTAAGCCTAACAAAGTTGAGTCAGGTCCTCAGAACAAATTCTTCGTTGCTGAAACGTTTCATCTTTTTTCCTAGGAGGCATAGTTTCTTCAAATTATGGTGGTGGCCATGTTGGATGTTGATGTGGCAAACTTAATTTTTGAAAGGAACCTTTTTTACGCCTATATGCAGCAACATGCTATAAAATAAGGTGTGCTGTTGCTTATTTATTAAAGGATCCACCTCACAAGATTTACATATATATGGTGGCAGACATTTTAGAGTTTAACGTGACAGGCAACAGCATCTTAGGAAAAAATAAAAACATTTTTACACCAAGATGCAGCCACTTACCAAAAAGGAAGTCAATACCTCACTTGTATTTTAAGTTCTCACACTCACAACATTCACAGACTGATGGGTGGAGGGAAGGAATGTATTTCCATTTCCCCCTTTTGGCTCCACAAAAGGGGACAAAATGCATCGTAACCCATAACAAATACTAGACGCCATATTTTTTGGTCCTATTAGTCACAGTTTTTCTTTTTTGTTTTGTTTTTTTCATAATTTGCATGCCTTGCAACTTATACACCGAATCAATATATTTATGTTTTTTCACCATATTTATAAACCAATTTTTGGCTGAGATACCGTTTTCATTCATTCTGACACTGAAAATATTGAACACTACCATTTTCAGTTGCTAGATGGCACTCAAGTACAAAGTAGTCTAGCATGCCATTGTGTCATGTAATAGGTAAAAGTGGCTATTAATAACTCAATTGGCTTGCCATAGACTACCACCTTAGTCCAGCTCCGGCATCATGCCTGGAGCAACTGGAAAATCAGATTCAATTTGCTGCACCGCTCCAGTGAAATACAGCTAATTTGACCACTGAAGTGCATTTATTAAGTAAAAGTTCAACTGAGACACACCTTAACTATAATGTTGAGCAAACAAATAAATGCTTTAGGCGCTTATCTTGTTAAATTTCAAAGAAATATGCAACGTTCCTCCTTCCTGATTTCCTCCCTCTGTGCCCTCCTGGAGCACTGAGGCAGCGAATACTTTTGAAATACAGCTGACTTGACTATTAAAGTCCTTTTATTAAGGAAAGGTTAAACTGAGACACAACTTTACTTTAAAGTCAAGCAAACAAATAATTGTTTTTAGGTGTTTATCTTGTTAAATTTCAAAGAAATGCACAGCGAGTCGTCCCTCTGATGGCTCCTGCTTCCACGTATCGTTTTTTAAAATACAGTTGATTTGACAGTCAAAGTGCATTTATTAAGGAAAAGTTAGACAGAGACACATCTTTGTTATAATTTCGAGCAAACAATTCTTTGTTTTTAAGTAGTAATCTTGTTAAATTATTGTTAAAGTCCTCCGATGCGCACTCCCATGGCCACCATTTGGCAACCATTCAATTTTTGGCACAACACCGGCCCACATTTCTGTGTTCGGCCCACATTTATGGGTTGTCCGCGGTGACACGTAACAAACGCGTCAGCGGCGAGGCATAATAGATGCATTGTATATAGCGAAGCAACTTCTTTATGTTTTTTCCACTTTTTCAGACATATTTGGACTGATGCGACTTGAAGAGCGATGTGATGTATTTGGCGAAAAATACGGTATCTAGTTGTGCTGCGGGCAATCTTAGAATGTAAATATGAATACATTATGACTTATAGTAAAAACTTGTATATTTTGTTTAATGTAAGATGGTTTTACTTGTTAAAGTGATTTCAAGCCTGTTAATGATCAAGTCAATTTTATTGTCGTTCTCATCACATGTGGTACATGAGGTGGAACAAAATTGTGTACACTTGGTCCCAGTTACACCCAAAAATAGCAAAAAAATATAATGTAAAAAGAAACAGTATATAAGGATCTAAGATGTACACTAAGATATACGCTAAACACTAATAATGAAAAACAATATGGCATAACAACAGCAGTCTGAACATGAGTCTGTGGTGAGCAGATGGGTACGAACTTGTCATAACTTGACCCACAATAGGATATTTTGTCACTCAATGATCTGGCATCATGTCTATAAAATACCCAGAGTGTATTTTGTTTCCTGAGCAGACCTACATAAGTTTACCTGCTGTAAGGCCACATTCACCTTGCCCCCTCTTGTCTGAATCAACACACTGGATTACATTGCTATGAAAATGCTGCTTAACTTAGAGTTTAGGATGAAAGGATTTTTTTTTTTTTTTTTTTTTTTTTTGCAGGTATCCAACATTTGAGGGAGAGCCAGAGCAAATCCACAGACGTGTCAGATATGTTTCAAAGCACTTCGAAGAAAAGAGTCAAGTTGTTCATGTTTGAGGATTTTCCACTTGGGTGCTCTGTAAGTTTCCTGGTGCCGCCGACCTGAAAGAAAGATCTGTGTTGTTAAGCACTGTCTAGCTTTGGAGGTCTGTGAGTTCTCATATGTGTATAAAAGTGGCTTTAAAGACATAAGATCGTTTATTGACAATTCAACTAAGAAAGCAACTCATATAAAGACAGCAATAAGAAAAAAATGAATTTAAGTAATAAATAAACAACAATAAAAGTGAGAATAGACAGCATGTGTTCTAATTTTTAGAAGCTGGACTGTACACAGCAGAAAAGCATCAGGAATAATTATGAAATATAAATAAAGCCAAATGTCACTCAATAAATTAAGATTCTTGCATGATTACGTTGGCTTAAAAAGTGAATGAGCTCTGATTAAACTGTGCTTTTTTTTTTTTCTTGGACACTTAGATGGAACTTCATATTAGCCTGTTCAATACCATTGATTTGAACTGTGGTTCTTATTAAACATCAGGTAATACATCTTCCCTAACAATTCAGTTTTTAACATGCACATATGAACTGTGTTTGATCACAACTGCTTGTTTACATTAAGACGATGACAAGTAAAGCTTTGCTCAATAGATTTTTTTCATATTACACCCACACACACTCACTGAATTACCTGCCAATTAGGAATAGTGATTAGAATTCAGTAACACGTCCTGCTGCCACTTTCATTTGGCACTAACATGGCAGTGGTGTAACAAGGCCAGTCTGCTGGATTGGTAGCAGAACATGGGGTCACATTGACCCTTTGCTGTGGTGTCAGAAATCTGGTCTCAAGGTCCAGAAGGCCTGATCAGAATCAAAGTCAGACTGAGGAGAACTGGAAAGCTTAACCCAGACCAGCTTAAAATATGCTCACATGGAAGGCATGTTGAGTGAGGGTAAAATAACACTTTTGGTGAGTCCATGAAGGCAGCATTATGTATTCATGCATTTTTAATCAGCTCATAGATTTTACATAGCATCAAATGATGTGCTTGATGCACCGCCAACAACTGTCATTATCCATTTAGCATTTTAACTTTAAAGTGAACAAAAAAAATCATTATTTAAACACATGCAGCAAATGCTGACATTTTCAAACCATTAGAACTTTTATTAAAGTTAACTTTTTTTAATTTTATACAGTAATATAATAATGCATTTTTCCTGCAGCATGCCACATTATAATAAAACAAATATTTTGTTAGACCTGGGAAGTTTATGATTTTGTGTGTGTGTGTGTGTATGTGTGTGTGTGCGTGTGTGTGTGTGTGTGTGTGTGTGTGTGTGTGTGTGTGTGTGTGTG
>NC_056500.1:15496388-15501107 GCF_014905685.2 Nematolebias whitei
TGTGTGTGTGTGTGTGTGTGTGTGTGTGTGTGTGTGTGTGTGTGTGTAAATATTTACAGCACATGGTCATAAAAGTGGACGGTTTTCCTAACATCCATGCCACAGATAACAAATATAGATACGCATCGTAGCTTTGATATTTAAAGCATATTTTTCACACATCATGACAAAACATATACAGGTATGGTGTTGAATAATTCATGACATAGTGAAAAGAAAACAAAAAAAAAAAATATATATATATATTTCTTTTTTTTATTTTTATTTTTTATTTATTTTTTGTTAAGGTGTTATCAAGAGAAGAAGAGGATGGCTATAAGAATTGATGCAAGTGAAGATATGACAAAATTAAAAAAGCACATACCATTCCCAAGTTTTGCAACATTTTCTAAACAGTTATATGTTTTTTTAAATGTTTTGTTGAAAGTTTGAATTTATTGTTAAACTTATCTAATGACACAACACAAAAAATAAATGATTGTCAAGCTTCATTGAAAAAAGCATCAAGGAAGTGATAGATGGACTGCTATCAGACAGCAAATGTCAAAGTACAATCTAGTAAACAATCACATATACAAAGGGCAAGTAATAATAATGAAAAAATAAATTAATAAGTAAAGCAATAAAATAAATAAATGTAAAAAAATCCATATATGGCTCAGCTTGTTTAGTTCACATAGGTTCGAACTTGTTCCTATATCTCAGGCCATCATTAGCTATGTTTACATGGACATAAGTAATCGGATTAAACAGCCATTCGGAATAAAAATGTGTCATGTAAACGCTCCATTCGGATTATTCTTTGTTGATTCAGCTCAGTCCAAATGAATTTGTAATCAGAACGAGAGGGGTGGTTTATGCCGATTCGTAATCCAAATGGTGTGCATGTAAACACCTAATCTGTTCATTTTTTTACCGATTGTGGAAAACTGACCTGACTGCGCATGTGCGACTTATGTCTACCTCACGTATTTCCACATGGCTAGATCCTAATATGTCGGGGAAGCAAAACTGGTCGGTGAGCAACACAACATTTCTACTAGAAACTTTGAAAGAGCTCAAAATGATCTGTATGATTTGTAGCTCAATCAGGGAGTGCTGTAACATCTCCAACATCATTAAAACCTGGCACGAGTCCATTTTGGACGCTCAGGTTTGTTTACGTTCATCACGATAGTAGAAAAAATAAATACATTTGTATGCATCTTTTATAATTGTCTATTGTTGTCCATTGTTGTCATCACTTTATGTTAAAATTCAGGTCTCTCTTGTAAATGAGTACCTGAGGCTCAATAGAATTAACCTGTATAAAAAAAAAAAAAAGGTTAAATGGGGGGGAGACTTCTTCTTCTGTGTTTTTTTAAGGAAAGTTTACCTCTCTGCACTTGTTAGTACGTCTATTCAGAATAAAAGCCCACTGCATGTGAACATTCATCTTGAACGGATTGTGTCCATGTAAACGATACATTTGGATTATTTTATCCAAATGGATTTCAGTCCGATCAAAAAAATTTTGCACATGTAAACATAGCTTTTGTCCTTATGGTTACAACAAAGTTGCTTGTCACAATAAAGCTACTCTCAAGCCACAAGTGTTTTCCCCTTTTCTGCTCCAGAAGCCACTGTTGCCTGGCAACTAAAATCATTTGCTGTTATAACATCTTGATGTCATTTGCATTATTTATTTAGCCATCTTGATTTAATTTACATAAATCTTATTATGTGCATCTCAGTCAGAAAAGCCAGAGTCTCTTTTATTATTTGCTAACCTTATGGTGATGAGGGGTTTTTACGTGTTCCAGATATCCCTATAGTCAGTACCGTCTCATGAGTCAAATTGATTCTGAGTGAGGGGTTAGACTCAGCTTGGTTCAACAAGATTTGTGATGAATTTACAAATAAGTACCGAGTTAAAGTACCTAGATCAGAAATATGGCTTATCATTGGAGCTAAGGCAGTTGAACAACCCCATGGGGGTTGTGGTCCCATGACGATGAGAGTTGCCCTATAATTCTTTGAGGTCTTGAATGTTGATGGGCTTCCTTAATTGATATTCCTGCTCACTTTTTGTTATGGAAGTGAGAGATTGTAGTCTCGTTTGTTGACCACTAATCTTTGAAAGGGAGACCATGTATTATGTTCCAACTAAGCAATGATTTCACGCTCTGCTCCTCTGGGAAAATCACAACCTGGGTGTTTAGGGCAAAATATCAGAAGTCAAATTTGGGGGCTCAATGTTTCTTTTCTTCCTTATTGTGAAACACTGATCTAACAGTGATCTAACATTTTTGAACCGGCAACCTTCTTGTTGAGAGGCAGCAGCTCTACCATTTGTGCCACCGTGCTGCCCTATTTCCATCCAGTGTTGTATTAATTTTTCACCAAGACCTTACATTGATGACTAGGCACTAGGCATGATGGGTGCATCACTTCACCTGCCTCTCTTGTTATTCTGATGCACCCATCACTCTGGAACAGGATAAATCTGGACTCGTCAGACCACATAACCTTCTTCCATTGCTCCAGAGTCCAATCTTTAAGCTCACTAGCAAACTGAATCATTTTATTTTTTTCTGGTTAACCTCACTGATTAAT
This sequence comes from Nematolebias whitei, assembly GCF_014905685.2. Lineage (NCBI taxonomy): Eukaryota > Metazoa > Chordata > Actinopteri > Cyprinodontiformes > Rivulidae > Nematolebias > Nematolebias whitei. The sequence goes on from NC_056500.1 coordinate 15,498,984, forward strand.
GGTTTTCTTAAGGCTACACAGCTGTTCAGTCCCAGTTCCTTGAGTTTCCTTCGCATTGTGTGTGGAAATGCTCTTACTTTCACTATTAAACATAGCCCTGAGTGCTACTGTTGTTTTTCTTTGATTTCATTTCACCAAACGTTCAAGTGATCGCCGATCACGAACATTCAGGGTTTTTTTTCCAGCCACATTTCTCCCTCGAAGACGATTGGTCCCCACTATCCTTCCAGTTTTTAATAATGCGTTGGACAGTTCTTAACCCAATTTTAGTAGTTTCTGCAATCTCCTTAGATGTTTTCTCTGCTTGATGCCAATGATTTAACCTTTTTCAAACAGACTGATATCTTTTCCATGACCACGCGATGTGTCTTTCAACATGGTTGTTTAAGAACTGAGAAGCAACTCGTTGCACCAGTTGGAATTAAATAACTTGTTGCCTGCTGAAAGATAATCGCCCATGCAGTAATTATCCAGGAGGCTCGTACCTATTTACTTAGTTAAATCCAGGTGACAACTTATTTTTTGGCCAGGCAGTGTACATTGTAATTACAAGGAGTCAATATTAGCTTCCTCCAAAGTGTGACGGCGCTCGCCCTTATGGGTAAGTTGTAAAATTCTGCCATTTAGGCAAGGCTCAGAGGTCCAAAGCACCTCTACATTTGAGGGAACACATCAGTTTATTTCAAAAGGTCTTGGGGAAGTAGTTGAAAGGTAATAAAGTTTGGTAATCAGTGTTGCCCACATACTGGTAATGAATATGTTTATAGATGGATGGGTGGAGGGAGAGATGGACGATGGAAAACAGAAATTAAGAAAACAATGTTTGACCAAAGGTTTCATTTTCATTAACTTGTATACTCTGACTATTTTTGAAGGCAATGCAAACAGATACAACTATATTATTGTTAACCCATATCTTTGGGTGAGTTACTCATGCAAATATTTCTTAGCAGAGTAAGAACTTATATTTGCACAAGCATACATTTTCACTCAACATGAAACAATGTATTAAAACAATAACTCTTCAATAAAGACATGGTTACATATCAAGAACAGGGATGAGAACATCCCAACACTGTGGAAAATATTAATCTGCGTTTGAATCAAGCTTCACTGAACATCACTGTACAACATTATGTCCTTACTTTTTTGTTGTACAGCTGCTAGTAAAGCTTTGTTTTATTATTTAAATTGTGACTTATTCTATTTAAATTTCAAGGTTTTGTAGACATTTCCATCTGGTCATTTTCTTCCGCTTATCAGGGGTCGGGTCGCGGGGGTAGCAGCCTAAGTAGGGAGGCCCAGACTTCCCTCTCCCCAGCCACTTGGGCCAGCTCTTCCGGGGGAATCCCGAGGCGTTCCCAGGCCAGCCGAGAAATATAGTCCCTCCAGCGTGTCCTGGGTCTTCCTCTGGGCCTTTTGTAGACATAGAGAAGCACAAATCTACAGATCTGGGCATATCCATCCATCCATCCATTATCTTTTCCCCACTTCTTACATTTTGGGACACGGGGGTCGCCGGTGCCCATTTCCAGCAATCACAGTGCGAGGGGCGGGGTACACCCTGGACAGGTCGCAAGTCCATCACAGGGCATATACAGTATGTACAATATTGTCAGAGTTGAACTTAACTGAAAGTGTCCCACACCATTGGTTGTAGAGTGAAGAGATGATTAATGATTGTTGACAAACACAAATACTGGGAAGCAGAGTGAGACAAAGGAGGCAGACAACGGCAGAACGCGAGTTAAAAAATGTCTGCATCAACATTGCAGACATTGTGGATAATAGGCCTCTGAAGGCACTTCTTTTTCACCACAACTACCTCTCTAAAAGGTTGCAAGATAACTTTTTTTTTCAAGAGGGATGGGCAAACACAAAAGCAGACCAACAGGAAATGTTTTGACCACATTCTGACAATTTTGTTGGTTTCATAATAAATTGTAGCCTACTTAAAACTGACAATAGGAACAATTGACTCAATAGATTCTACACTTTAGGGAAAAAAGGTTGAAAAAAGGAATAATTTTGGTGTCTTGTTTAAATAAATGTTCTTCATAAAAAACCCAGGTCATCATTCTTCAGGGTTAGACTATTTCCCTACTGTAAAACTAAAAAATAATA
>NC_056500.1:15501207-15501690 GCF_014905685.2 Nematolebias whitei
AGAAACATAGTCCCTCCAGCGTGTCCTGGGTCTTCCTCTGGGCCTCCTTCCGGTGGGACGTGTCCGGAACACCTCACCAGGGAGGCGTCCAGAAGGCATCCTAAACAGATGCCCAAGCCACCTCAACTGGCTCCTCTCGACGTGGAGAAGCAGCGGCTCTACTCTGAGTCCCTCCCGGATGATCGAGCTTCTCACCCTGTCTCTAAGGGAGAGCCCAGACACCCTGCGGAGAAAACTCATTTCGGCCGCTTGTATCCGAGATCTCATTCTTTCGGTCACAACCCAAAGCTCGTGACCATAGATGAGGGTGGGAACGTAGATCGATCGGTAAATTGAGAGCTTCGCCTTTTGACTCAGCTCTCTCTTCACCACGACAGACCTGTACAGCGCCCGCTTCACTGCAGACGCTGCACCTATCCGCCTATCGATCTCACGCTCCATTTTTCCCTCATTCGTGAACAAGACCCCAAGATACTTGAACTC
>NC_056500.1:15502090-15526945 GCF_014905685.2 Nematolebias whitei
ATATAATCATTTTGTTTTATTTTACTTTTTCTTTTGGCTGCTAAGTCTTGAGCAAGACAGATGCTTTTCTTCCCTCTCCCGACCTCCTCCTGATTTTTTGCTCTCTGTCTTGTGTATCGGAGCTTCTATTTACACATCTTCCAAACTATAAACTACAGTTATGGATATGGCCAGCTGGACTTTCAATGCAATTGATAAAATAAAAAATAATAATATGTTATGTATTGTCATCATTGTATGATCCCATACAATGGCAAAATTGGCTCTCTGCATTGAACCCATCCACCACCAGGTGGAGCAGAGGACAGCTATGGAAAGCGCCCAGGGAGCAACTGTGGATAAAGTGTCCTGTTCAGAGACACCACGAGATGTGCAATGACAGGGAATTGAGCCCTGGACCTTGGGGTCCCGGGTCGGCTGCCCTGCCCCTACACCATCTCGCCCCCCACCCATCCACCAAATTTTTTCAACCAAGCGACAGGGTCGTTGAGAACCCTCATGCCCCATTGAGATGCACGTGGCAGGGTACGTCATGGATCCATGTGGGGTTTGCAATTTGATGTGCCTTTTCGTAATGTCTTAGGAGGACGCTGAAGATGTTTATATAAATGGAATCATGATAGCAGGGTTTTTGTTTTGGCACTGGAAGATACCTATGTTATTGCTATTAAAGAAAATGTCAGCAGCAGTATTGGCCATGGCAAAGCTGCCAACCTTGTGTGAAGGTTTGGTTTGTGCTTTGAGCACTCAAAATCAGCTGATTTATGAGTAAAACCATAAGATGGAAGTGATTGATAAGAATTGCAGGCCACTTGCAGCTTCTGGGACTTGCCAGCATGTTGGGGACGACCTTGGAGGGAGCTAATTAGCACAGCCCAGTGGAATGCCCACAAATCTGGCCATTTTGGATCATCAAACGTACCAGTAGAACTCAAGGCTGATGAGAAATAACAGTCTGCCTGAAAAAAAAAAAATCAACAACTGTGGGTTATCCAACATTTTTCAGTCAGGTCATCTGGACAGTTTCTCTTTTTTTTTGTGTGGTGAAACGTTTCGCCTTAGGTCCGGAAGGCTTCATCAGTCAAGGAAACACACAACAAAATTGATTATTCCCCCAACAGCTTACTCCAAAGAGGAACAAACCAGTTCTGCATCACAAGCAGACACCCCCCCGAGAACTTCTGTGAATGCTTATAAGAGCTGTACCGGCTGAGACAAATATCTTAACAGGACTATGGTGCTATCTGGAAGTGCTTCATGGACAAATCTTTACCGTCTTGTTGTCAAATACATATGTAATGTGTCTATAAATGTGCTTTCTGGTATTATTTTTGATGTCTTAAATTGTGTCCTGATAAGGACATGGTGTGAATTTTTTTTTGTTTTTTTTTGGTAATACCACTATCCTCTGCTGATGGCCTTTTCTCCTTTTCTATCTAAAATAATAAGGGGTCGCGCTCTTAGGAGCAGCAGCAACGTGCATTATGCCCATCTTTCGGATGACTGTACTAACATAATCTCACTGTACTTTGGCGCAATGATAATAAAGCTTATTCTGATTCTGATTCCCCCAGTGGAGGGTGGGTTAAGGGCCTTGTCCAGGGGCACAGAGTGGGGCAAATGAGGGTGGAGGCAGATGAGGGAGCTCCTCCTTTCTGACCCACAATTTTTGATGCAACGGTCAGGGATTCAAACCAGCAACCTCCAATGACAGACTTGTCTTCTCTAACCTCTGCCACTAATGCCCTCTTCTTACATAGAATATAACTTGTAAAAATAATGATGTATCCCGCTGTTGCCTAAGCTAATTCTACCAGTCTAATGATAGACCTTTCCCCTAAAGGTGATGTTCTCTCGTTGTGACAAGGTACTATTATTGTTGGAGGTGATGCACCTCACCAAGGTTAAGTCAGATATTATCAAAACAATAGTATGAGATAGATCCAGGCTTGCCAGCAGTGTCAGTTGAACTAAAAGGCAAGGCAAAGGTTGCCTTAATGTACTGATTAGCTGCAGTCTAGTTCACTGATTTACAGTTAATTGCTCTTCTTTGTCTCTTTTCTTTTTCTTTTCTTTTTTAATATATGTCAAGGCATTTCAGTTGATTTCAGAGCCATGCATCATGCAAAACTTAATGGTAAATGTTATAAAAACTGGCAATTATAATAGGAGCATCAACAAATGTAAAATGTTATATGTTCTAAAAAAGTAGAGTCATGTCTTCTGGATGGGTTCTTCTATGAGAAGAGGAATTTGTCCAAACAACCTGACTCAACCTTGTTAGATTTATCTAACTGGATTGTTGAAAATGCATCAGGATATGGTAATATGGATATGGATATGTTATTACTTTAAAACATGTTGCACCATTTACAATAACTGGTAGGACTAATGAAATTTAAGTTATCGATTTTAAGTTATTTTTATTTCAGAAGATCTGCTGAGAAAAATAATCAGCAACTATTTTGTAAATCCTGCTAAAACACATTACCTCACTAATGTAAACATGTGGATACAAAACTAAATTCACAAGGATTTTTAAATACCCCTGACAAATCATTCATAAGTTTATTTTGTTTTATTTTAAAATCCTAACCAGGTGCTATATATTTTTTTGCATGTAATATTTTTGTTTGATCAGAAGTAAATAACAAAAAAATAGCACTGCTGGTCACCTCATAAACTGCAAATAGTGTTAGATGTAAGGTAAATCCAAAATTAAAGCAGCAACATACTTAACTTTCTGAAACTACTTCCGACAAATAATACTGCTTTCATTTTTCAAATCTCTCAAATTTGAGCACCATAGCTGAGAGGCTGCAGCTTAACCCATACTATGGTTTCAATAACTCCATGCTGATTCTAGCCAAAGGTCTCTGTGGCATGGCCCCTCCTTAAAATTGTATCTTTCATCTCTTTTATTTACTGTTTACTGTCAGAAAAAGCTCCAAAGAAAAATAAATAAATTGTTCTGCTTCATCCTGCAGGGCAATAGAAACCATGTTGCTTTTGTGAAGTTTGCTTGAGGCAATAGAAATCACAGGTATGTGAAAAATATGCAAAATTAGTTATGTTAGACATGAGGATAGTTGTAGAAAGGTGGGAGATCAAGTTTGATACTCTTACCAACTTGAGTGGAAGGAACTTTACACATCCATCCATCCATCCATTTTCTTTACCCGCTTATTCCATTTTGGGTCACGGGGGTCGCTGGTGCCCATGTCCAGCAATCACTGTGCGAGGGGCGGGGTACACCCTGGACAAGTCGCAAGTCCATCACAGGGCCACATAGAGACAAACAACCATTCACTCACTCACTCACACCTAGGGACAATTTAGAGTTATCAATCAGCCTAACTTGCATGTTTTTGGTCTGTGGGAGGAAACCGGAGTACCCGGAGAAAACCCACGCATGCACGGACAGAACATGCAAACTCCACCCAGAAAGGCCCCTGGACCGGGGTTTGAACCAAGGACCTTCTCACTGAGAGGCAGCAGCTCTACCAGTTGCGCCACCGTGCTGCCCCGGAACTTTACACATTCCTTAAGTATTTGTAGCCAGAACTTACCCCTGCAGATCGATGGTGTGAACAGTGTACTGGCTGTGTGCATTTACAAAATCTACTTATTTTTATGCGTAACTTAGCATGAAAGATTATCCACAAAAAAGGCAAAACATAAATAGTATGTTCTAAGGATTTTTCTATTAGAATATGTACCATAACTCCTTAAGCAGGGGCCATGGAAGGTCAGTTGTCATTGCCATAGTCTTGTAATCCTGTGTCTTGGAGTTGGAACCCAGGTTGTGTCAGGATGGGCACCTGGCAAAAATAATTGCCATATCTCTTGTGTAAGTTGTGCACATTGTGGTGACCTCTGCACAAGGGAGCAGCTGATGTAAAAAGAACAACCCTAACTCTTTCAGCACCTAAGCTCAGTGCTATGTGTGAATGTGCTCAAGTTTTTTGTTGTTTTAGATGATAGCCATTCATACTGTTTTCCACGTTATTGTTAAGCAGCTGATCTTTAAGTCAAAGAGGTACATCCCACTGTCTGACCATAATACGTTCATAATAAGTGCAATCACACTTTGTAAATATTTGTACATTTTACCATTTACTAGGATCCATTGCACATATAAGTGCTATGTGTTGTCATCAATGTATGTTCCCATACAATGGCAAAATTAGTTATCTGCATTTAGCCCATCGCACCTGTGGTGCACCCAGGTGGGGCAGTGGGCAGCTAGGCACCCGGGGAGCAATTGGGGATTGGGTGTCTTGCTCAGAGACAACACAACATGTGGGAATGGCTGGGGATCGAACATGGGGCTTTCGGGTCCCGGGCCAGCTGCCCATATATACATAGTATATATATATATATATATATATATATATATATATATATATATATATATATATATATATATATATATATATCAGATACAGTATCATATATAACATATCATGCACATGGGGGCAGCTGTGACTGAGAGATGACAGCACAGCAGTCGTCTTCCAATGGGAGAGTTGGTGGTTCGATTTCACCAGTAGTCACATGCTGAAGTGTCCCTGGGCAAGACATTGAATTTCTAATTGTCTCTGGTGTGTGTCCCATTGGTGTATGAATGTGAGAAAGCACTGATTAATCGTGTTTAGATATAGTAGAGTGCTCTATGAATGGGTAAATGAGGACACAGATTGTAGTGTAAAGAGCTTTGAGAGTCTTGATAAGATGTAAAGGCGCTATGTAAGTACAGTCCATTTACCATATTAGTCTGTCTTCTTATTCATGGTGTTTGCTAGTCTTATAATGATCTTATCTCACCACAATTAGAAGATGTTGGAATAATACACAACGTTCAATAGCTAAGTATGCAATGAGCCATGTGGGCTTTTATTGCAATGTATTGTGTTTATTAAGTTACAGCCTTTTGAACTGATGTGAAACTATAAGTGCCTTTTACCACCACTTAGAAGTGTGGTGAAATGAGGTGGTTCAAATGTATTAACTGTGAATTACTTTATATTAGTCCAAGTTTTGTTTAAGTTATGGCAAAACAAACTGTAAAGATCACATTTGAATGGAGATATTTCTATCAATAAGCTTTTTCTGCCCTTTTCTCCCTTTTTTTGGTCTGAAGGTGTAGTACGTTCACACCTTTACCTTACTGAATGTCCTGTCATGCTTCTGCTATCAACATCGCCTCAGAGTACACCAAGTGGGAGCAGGTGACAACTGGGCAAAGAGGAAAATGAGGAGATGCAGCAGAAAAAAGGCAAGATTGGGAACCTGAGAAAGCTCAGATAGAGTGAGACTGAAGACATCAATTGGAAAACAATAATCCATCAAGTCGTGAATTTTTCAAGAATGAGCAAAAGTGTGAGAAGTGAAAAGAAGGAATAATGATGAGGGAAGAGCAGGAGAATGAGCTCTCTACCTGTCAGCGCATCAAAGCTTTGTCGTGTCATATACTCGCTCCCACACACTCATCCCCTCAATGCTTCAAACTAATGAGCCAAGTGCCTATCAGTGGCTTCTGCAGTACACTAGCATCATCACATAGCCATTATAGGTCTGCTGTACAGGGCGACAATTTATCGCCCTGAACACAGACTTTCTATTTCCGTTCTCCATTATCACAACCTGCAACCTTCATACTGTCATGTTACTACTGCTCACTGGTTTCCCCACAGTCACAGGAAAAAATTAGTACTTGTGCCACAACACATTCAAATTGGTGGGTGGTTTCTATGTAAGGCAATCTATACAGTCCATCCATACATTATCTTTTATCCACTTCTTCCTTTTTGGGTTGTAGGGGTCACTGGTGCCCATTTCCAGCAGTGACCATATGAGACGGGGTTCATCCTGGACAGGTCTCAAGTAACCTACCGGTATATAGTTTTAAGTGCAAAACTTTGACAACATGAGGCCTTAGTTATACACAAGGTACCATCTAAATTGTTTATTTGAAGCTTTATAAACACAATCTCTGCTAAAATCTTTATCCCAAACAACAATTTTTCACAAAAACTAAGCAAAATGTCAAAATGACAACATGAAACAAAACAAAAAGACAACCTTTGTATTAGTAGTGAAACCATTAATAGTCAACGCAGATTGTGTTATGCTGTAGTAAAAAAAAAAAAAGTTTTTCAGAGACAAAATTCAGGTCCAGAAGAAATGGTTTAATGGCTGAATACCTACTATAATGAGACTACTTTTTGGTTTGTTTGTTTGTTTACATTTTCTGATTTTAAATCTTTCAATAAACATATTTTAGTTATTTAGAATTACAGTGCATCTTTAAATAAAAATTTGCAGCCCAGCTATTCAACTTCATTTAAATATTTACTGTCTGTATTATTTTCACATACTTGCTTTCAACAACAGCTTTTGTTAGCTCTTCAGCTCATGGCCCTGACTGTTTAAAATTTGTCTGCACTTCAGAATATATGTTGTGCATTCTTGTTCATCTATGCCTCCTCTTCTGAGGACTCAGATTTGTCTCATTTGTGTTTGCCACTTCACACCTTCAACATTATCAGTGAATCTGGGAGGTCCTGTTTGTTTTTTTCTTCCATAATTAGCTCATTGCTGTGGAATTTTCTATTGAGACTTTAATGAAAGATGAGAAAACACAATCCAGCTTATTTGTCTTTTACTGTTCCTTGCAAGAAGAGAGAGGGACACCCCGACTTGTGGGGCTTAATTTGTAAACCAATCAATGACATAACGCAAATAGTGGGCAGGCTGGTGGGGGAGTGGGGGGTCCTCCACCAGAAAATTTTCGAAAAAGTAGATGTGATTTTCTGCATTTTGGTGTATTTTAATGGGTTGTTAAACATCTACATTTACCTACATTTGTAAACCGCTTCTGTCAAGCATCCTCCCCCACCCCTCCCCCTTACTTGATGGAACTGTCAAGAGAGTCGAGCTCGGAACTGAGCCTGACTCTGTCTCTGCTTGTTGTTGGCCGACTCCACATGCAAAACCTTCAGGCAGGGCTGCCTGTGGACTCCTGCCCTCATACAACTGCCTGGTTAGCTTGGCACTCACCCCCACCACTCTTTGGGGCAGAGATGTTTTAAGGGTAGATGCGAAAATGCTACTTGAAGAGGCAGATTGTAGGCTGATGTGTTTAACATTAGTTTTTATGTAATTATTTTCAGTTTTTATATCTAATAAATGTTTTATTTGTTCAAGGCAGTCATATTTGTTCATAACTTTATTAGTAATGAGCCTGAGATTTATAAGGAGGATCCAAGCAGGATCTTAGCAAACACTTACCGGAACACACCCTGTCGAAATAAGAGAGTTCCCAGATTCTGTTTCAGCAGGATCTGGCTCAAATTAAGCACTGCCAACTTGAGTCAGGAAATGCAGATCACTGCTTCAACATTTTTGATGATGTCATGCTTTCAACAGTGTTTTACAAGATACTAGGCTGACAGTTTATCAGAAACCATCACACTCCGTGGTTATACTGTATTTGCAACCACTATTCTACACCTGCTTGACCCTACTTCTTGGAAGGCAGAGAAGAGTTTCTGTACAAGTGACAACATTTTGAGCAGCAACCCCCAAAATGGTAATGTCAAGCAACAGTTTAAATTTCCACCATACTCATGCTAATGTTGCTTAGCTCAGAAGGCTGAGCCACCAAAATTATTGTATTTCACAAGCTTGCATTTGGCAACATAATTTTGACATCAAGTGATTATGAAAACCATTACAACTTAACTGTTCTAAGTTATGTTTTATGTGTTACAATAAACCACTTATCATGTCCACGGGTCTATATTTTTAAGCTGTTGATTTTATCAGCCTTTACTTTAAACACTAGCTTCTTTTGTAGACTAGTTCTTGTTGTCTGAACAAAGCCATTGTTTAGCTGCTTTTAAACTTCTGACTTCGTCAGCTCCCACCTCCTTCATCTAAAAGTCCTTTCAGTCATCAATTCTAAACAAACTTGTTACTAAGCAACTATTGAAGTTCAAGAAAAAGTGAAAAGTTACAAAGTGCTTTTGACGCACAACGCCACAATACTTTGATAAGAAAAAGATGGAGAAAGTGTGTTGAAATCTGCTTTTCACGATGTACAGATCTACGACTTATTTTTGTTTGCAAGGATGTTTCTTCTTATTATTATTCTCAAATTGAATGATAAGAAACAAAAATAATGTACTACTTTTGGTCACTGTGTAAAAAGTTATTAATAATAAAGCTGTCCACTATTCTTTATGCAAATGATAACAATTTTGTACATTTCAATCAGGCCTGCAGACTCTAGACCATGCAGACCATTGAACTGAAAAAATGCAAGTACATAAGATAAAAAAAATGTACACAAATTTACATAGTTTTGATGTTGTCTAAGATTACAAGAGAAGTCTGGATGCCTTGTACAAATAACAGTAAATGAAATAAATATGCTCTTCCTGTCCATGATTAAGAACAAAGTCTATATAAATGAACTGGTCACTCCCTACCTGGAGTCCTAATAGTGAAAAGAAAAGTCCACAATATTATCAACATGCTAATTTTAAGTACATAAAACTTTATTTCTACTGCCAGTAGAACAATTATTATTACAACTATTTAAAGAGCTGAGTGTTATCAGTGTTACAATTATTAAATGACCTCAAACAATATACATCTATGTTGTGTTGTGATGCTGAGAACACTATACTTTAGATATTTCAGGGTATAACCTGTTCAACCTGTGCTGTACCTCTGATTATCCCATACCTTATCTTATCCATTGTCACTCCTAAGGAGAACCTCAGCATCTTCATTTCTGCCACTTCCAGTTCCAGTTTTTCTCAGTACCACTGTTTCCAAATTATACAACAAAGCCTGGTCTCACCTCTGTCTTGTAAAATTTTCCTTTGACCTTTGCTGCCAGTCTTGTCACAAATCACTTCTGAAACTTATCTCTTTCCTACCTGGACTTTCTTTTTTTTTCTTTCTCTAAGCCCACCAATACACCAATGGACCCCAGGCCAGGGCCAGGCGCCGGCGCATGCACCGGCCCAAGACCCCGACAACATACCCGCCAAGACCCGAGATCCCCGGATCAAGCCGGGATCCCAGACCGGGAGTGACACTTCCCCAGAACCCTGCGCCCACCCCAAACCCACCCAGGAGCAGCCAGGCCACCAGGCCAGCAACGTGTGTCCGCCGGTACAGACCGCCCAGAAGCCTGCATGCAGCAAGCAGAGGTCAATGCCCAGAACCATCAAAGCCACCTCCCCAGTCGAGCGCCATTACCCTGAGCCCACTACTAGGGATGTGGCCGATCCGATCCAGTATCGGTATCGGCCTCCAATACCAGCATAATTTACGTATCAGATTTTCCGATCCTCCTGCCGATAGTTCCGATACATGATGCATGTTGGCTTCAAACTATGGAATGGATTTCCTGAACGGTGGCATGTCTCATGAACCCAGAGTAATAAGACCCGCCTCACATTCAGGAAATCCATTTCTTAGTTTGCAGCCAGCTACAACATGAGGACTGAGTTAGCAGCACTGTGGCTAACAGCTAACAAACTCTTCATCTAAACATGTCCGCTGTGTGAAAGTATTTTACACTAGAAACACCTCAAAGCAATGCAGCAACATGCAATGTCTGCAGAGCCATAGCTCCACATTAAACCGTGGTAAAGTTAGTTTTACGATGGACATTTGAGCTCCGTGACTTCAGCGGGGCGCTTCACTTTGCTCAACACGGGGCGGCCAACTCGACCCCTGTCAGCTGCGTCCAATCTGCCCCGCTCAGTCTGCCCGTCTCTGAGGAGGGACAGACTGAGCGCGGCTGCCCCAAATCAGGCTGCCTGCTTCAGATTGAACAAGAAGAAGACATCACTGAAACCACGGAGCTCAAATGTTTACAGAGAAGTTGCTAAACTTCATCATAATTAATGACCAACCACTATCAGTTGTAGAAAACGAAGGATTTCACAGCTTGATACTTGCAGCCAAGATATAGTTTACCCTCCAGGAGATATTTATCAGTACAACGTAGACAATCATAAAAAAACATGATATGAAAATTATACTAAAAACAAAAACAGCTACATTATAAAGTGATGTAAAATACTAACAACAGGAACATGTCTGTTGGTTTATGTCATGAACGTAGCAGATGTTTGAAGCCATTTAACCATCCATCCATCCATTATCTTTACCCGTTTATTCCATTTTGGGTCACGGGGGTCGCTGGTGCCCATGTCCAGCAATCACTGTGCGAGGGGCGGGGTACACCCTGGACGAGTCACAAGTCCATCACAGGGCCACATAGAGACAAACGAGACAAACAACCATTCACTCTCTCACTCACACCTAGGGACAATTTAGAGTTACCAATCAGCCTAACATGCATGTTTTTGGTCTGTGGGAGGAAACCGGAGCACCCGGAGAAAACCCACGCATGCACGGAGAGAACATGCAAACTCCACCCAGAAAGGCCCCTGGACCGGGGTTTGAACCAGGGACCTTCTCGCTGAGAGGCAGCAGCTCTACCAGTTGCGCCACCGTGCTGCCACGTATGCATATATTTGTACAAATTGTACTTGAGAGGAGATTATTACAGCCTCATATAAAATCAATGATGATCATGATATCGGAACTGGATCGGTATCGGCCAATATTCAGACTTCGGGATCGGGATCGGATCGGAAGTAAAAAAAAGTGGATCAGTGCATCCCTACCCACTACCCCCCATGCCCACAGCCCCAATACGCCTCCCCACATCAACAACGATGCCCCAACGGGACTAAATCAAAGGGGTTCACCCACCTCCACTACGTGTTGGAGCTGATCAAAGAAGCCCAGGGAGAGTGGTCTGATGTGGAGGTACAGGCTGTCTCAAGACTGATGTAATCCAACAAAAGGTCTTTATACTTTTTAATACTAAGAGTATTAGTATTTGTATTGGACTCTGTTTTTCACCTCTTTACCACATTCTCCATTTTCCTGGGCAGTGGACCCCAAGTATTTGAAGTCTTGTACCTTTGTGATCTCTGTTTCTTATAGCCTCACTGTTCCACCTGTCTCCTACTCATTCACACACATGTACTCTGTCTTACTATGACTGACTTTAATTCCTCTTCTTTCAAGAGCATACCTTCACCTCTTTAAGTTATCTTCATGTGTCTCCTGATTTCACTAAAAATCATGTGATCTGCAAACATCATAGTTCACCGGGATTCCTGCCTAACCTCATCTGTCAGTCGGTCCATCACCAGAGCAAACAAGAAGGGGCTCAGAGTCAATCCTTGATGCAATCTCACATCCACCTTGAAGATATGTCACTCCTACAGCACATCTCAACACTGTCCAGGTGTCCTCATATATGTTCTGTACCAGTCTAACATACTTTTCTTCCATTCCAGATTTCCTCAGGCAATACCTCCCCCTTCAGCACCCTGCCAGATGCTTTTTCTAAATCCACAAAGACACAATGGAGTTCTTTCTGATCCCTCTGTACTTCTCCATCAGCATCCTCAAAGCAAAGATGGCATCTGTGGTGCTCGTTCTTGGCATGAAACCATACTGCTGCTCACAATTTTTTACCTCTCATCTAAATCTAGCTTCCACAACTCTCTCCCAGATCTTCATTGTGTGGCTCATTAACTTAATTCCCCTGTAGTTGCTACAACTCTGTGCATCACCCTTGTTCTTAAAGATTGGCACCAACACACCTTCTCTATTCCTCAGGAATTTTCTCACCCTCAAATATGCCATTGAATATTTGAGTCAAAAACCTCACTGCCATCTGTCTCTCCAAGATGTGTCCAAACCTCCACTGGTAAGTCATGGTATATGTATGGTACCACTGCCTTCCTCTTCATTATTTTCAGAGATTTCCTAATTTCACCCTCAATAATCTTTCCCACTTCCTGGTCCACACTTTTTATGACCTCTACTCTTCTTTTGCTTACATTATTTTCATTCATAAGGTCATTAAAGCACTCCTTCCCTTTTCCCTCACTTGTTAGAACATTATCATTCCTATCGTTAAACAGCCTAAACCTGCTGCACGTCCTTTCCAGCTGATCCCTCTGTCACACTAATCGGTACAAGTCCTTCTCACCCTCTTTAGTGCCCAGCCTCTTATACAACTCATCATACTTATTCTGCTTTGCCTTAGCTACCTTCCTCTTTGCTCTACATCATATCTCCTTATATTCCTGTATATCCCTTATATTCCTCACTGTCATATTTCTTCTTTTAACTCAATTTTACTTCTATTGTCCAAAAACATGCATGACTGGCAGCTTGTCCGGAGTGTACTCACCCTCTCGCCCATTGACCACAAAAATAGCCACTACCATTTAATGATTAGCTGGGCACTGTAAATGACTGAATGGCTTTGTCACAATTTCTTGAAGTGAAAATATTGCATTTCACTCAGTTTTTCAAAGCTTATTTTTAAATAATGTTTAGAAGTGAGCGGGAAGTGGAGTTGTCAAAAGAAAATCCAGTCAGCGTGGGCTTAGAGGAATGGTTCCTTGTAGAGTGCCCACGTGGTGCTGAGGTGTTGCTTCTGGTGTGAAGTAAGTTAGAGCCATTCTTTTCCTGCTAAATGTCACAGCATTAAGACTCACTAACTATGGTAACGTTCATACCATGTTCTCCTCTCCACATCATGAATGTCTAAGATCTTTCACTTTATGAAATCAGTCGTTACCTTTTCAGGACTTACTTTTGATTGCCAAGGTAACAAAGAATCTCACCGAAAACATCTATCTGCAGTGCTGTTTTTATCTCTGAACATACCAGTATAGCAGTTGCTTTATTATCCCACTCCTAATGTACACAAGCACATATATTTTCTTGAGGCAAGCTTTAAATTTAAACATTACATGTTGTTTCACTCACTATGAAGAGTTTTCTGTGTGTGACTCACAGATAGGGACTTTTTTTCCAAACTGCTTGGTGGTTATGGAGTGCTTATTTATTAAACATATAATACTGTGTGATACATATATACACACACACACACACACACACACACACATATATATATATATATATATATATATATATATATATATATATATATGTTTATGAATCAACTCAGACATTTGTTGTACATATGAAAATAATAAAAACTTTTCAATATCTTGCTTTTTTTATAAAGGTTGTCCTCAAGATGAATAAATGCATATACGTAACTGAAAGTAATAACAGTTTTAAACAAATAAATTGTTAAAATGTAATAAAGGGAACCTTTCTTTGACTGATCAGAAGGACTATCTGAAAAGTAAATCCCAGGTCACCCTATTTTATCGCACTGACTTGTTGTCCTGGCTCCCCCATGCCATGGCATCTTTGTTGTATCTCATCAGTCTCTAGTTGGTATAGTAGATTTTCCACTCAAATGTTGGGACACAGGGTCCACAGTTGTTTTTAAGTATGTCTGAAAATTGGATATAAAGGCTTCCATAGTTTGTGCATCTCTATCATGGAGCCCCTCTCTCCAGGCTTGCTTATAAAGTAGCATTCCAACAGTGCAAGAATGCTTCTTTACAAGCTTTGTCCATGAATGTCTTGTTCCAATAGTTGATTTCTCATCATAATGTCTTTGTTTTTCAACGTCTATCATGGGCATTGCTAATCTGGGCAATATCCAAACTAGCATGGTATCATTCTATGGCTATCACTCATTACACAAACAAGGTTGCTCTGAGATTAGTGGCACAGAGTTTCCATCCCTGAAGCCCTTCTTTTTCAGTGCCAATGCCATGAAACGCAACCTTGTGTTAACCTTCCCAAATATTATAGTTTCATTCACCTGTCCTGAATGATCACAATAAAACACATGCAAACGGGTGCTGCAGTAATTATTGATTTGTCATCAAATCTGTTTTACAATATGTCCAGTTTCATTAAGATATTTGTCAATATCAAGCTTGTGATCATTTTATCCAAGTTTTGAATAGAAGGCACCTGTGTCATTTTTGATAGTGTGGTTCAAATCTAGACAATGTTCTTATTCTTAAAATAATGACCATAATTCTGTTCATTATCAATAATACAAATGATCTGAATTTCTTTTGCACATTGGGCATCAAATTTCTTGAATTTGGTGCAAAGAGGTGCTGTCATTTTACTATTTGTGCGTGAAAGACTTTTGTGTTATTAGACAGGATAAATGTCACATCTATCTTCAGCAGAATTGATCTATTTATGGGCCCTTTCATTTAAATTGCAAATAAATTACACTTCCCCATATAGTTAGTGTAAGTGGCTGATGAAGTGCCATTCAGACAGCTAGAAAGTACATTTGCCATTTGGGGAACACTTTATCAAAAGCCTCATGTAGTAAATGTGGGCCACTTCTGCATGCTGACATGTTGGGTATTGATGTCAGACGACGTGGGTAACTCTCTGTAGCACTTAAGATTCACAGAGCATAGATTAATAACCCTCCAAAACTGAGCAAATGTACAATTTGCTGGAAATGTAGAAAATGCCGAAGGAAGAAGAAAAATACTTTTTTGGCAAGAATAAATGTCTAAATTACAGATTATCTACTTAAAATGATATAGTTCACATGTATACATGTTAAAGTCATGAATGTGTTTAAAGAAAAATGTATTCTAGCATGTTGAGAAGGTTATCTTCCCTCATCAGGTGAGTACTAAACTATTAGCTGGCTAACTGTTTGCAGGTCTACAGAATAAAAGTAAATTCAGAGCAGCTTGTCCTATTGATACAAGGTAAATAGAAAATTAGGACATAGTAGGAAACCGGTTTTCCTTTGACATATTTAACAATCGTGAATGATCTTTATCCCTAATCTCAGTCAAAGCCCTTTGAGCGCATCGTATAGACTAAGTCCTTCTCCTGAAATTGCCAATCAATGACCGGCCTTGTCTGACTTTTTCTTCTAGTCAGTGTCTCCTGATTGCTGGTGCTCAGTACAAGGTGACAGAACACGGCATCTCCTTTAATTAAAGCACTCATCCTGTCGCTCTGATTGGCGTCTGTTTCCCACACGAAGGCGTACATGTAAAGGAAGAAAAACCAAGGGTGGAGTGAGGTGAGGTTGACTCTGGAGGGCAATGTGTGGAGAAGAAAGAGAAAGTTTGATTGGGGAAGACGACTGGGTGATGAGAATAAAGAGAAAATAAGGTTTGAAATAGAAGGAGAAGAGTGTGAGAAAATCAAAGGCAAGGTGCAGACTCTCTTGAGTGAATAACTTTTGTCCTTATTAGGACAAAGAGAATCCCCGCTGAGACGAAAAAAAACCCAAACTGTATTGCACATGAAAAAATATAACTTAAAGTCCATACTGTAAGCCAATGTTGGCTTCTACAAATGTACATTACAACTGAAATGTCCTTTTTCAGGTCGTAGTTAAAACATAGTGTTGCTTTGACATGATTTTACAACTCAACGAAAAAGCAAATATTTTACAAACGTGAAGTGCACCCATTATTTAGGGCCAAGTTTGTGAAGTACATTTCAGCATTTTAGCATTAATAAATCTTTGTTTTGGACAGAACCACTGACAATTTTACTGTCACACCTGCTGACATACTGAATAGATTTACAAGCAGTTAGCATCCTTTAAATTTCCCTGCAAAAGAACCAAAGGACAACGCACAGTATGCCCACAAGGTCAATTCGACCTAAACACATTTATTATCTCTTCTATTACTCCCTAACGGTGATTTTAGGATTGGTAAAGCTTCTCATGACTTTATGATTGATATGCAGATTCATGATTATGTCTAAAGTGCAATGTTATAGAACCCAGAAAAAAAAAATCATCCATCAACTTTTTTAACCTGTTTTCAGTGCAGGATTGTAGGAGAAATGGTGTTTATCTCCAAGGGTTATATGCCACGATGTGCACGGGACTGACACTTGAGTGTGTGAGAGATTTATTTTGCATTAAAAACAACAACTCAATAAGCAGCTGCCATCAGCTGCCAAATTAAATATATTGGCACCATTGAGGCCCCAGGTGTTCCTATACAGCACCTGATGGGGAAAAGACTGGATAAACCTAAAAATGAAATAGAATTGAGGAGAAAGCTAAAGTTTTAACACAAAACAAAGTGTTACTGCATTCTTTTAGTTGGGGTGAACTGTTAATATTGACTGATACCAATTTGCAAACCTTTAGCCAAACTTTAAATGTCAATCGGAATGAATTCTATTTTCTGCTCTGCAGCACAATTTTTGTCCTTTGTGTTGCTTTGGCAACACCAAATCTGTCTCATTAAACTTACAATAGAATTGCAGTTGTCTCATGTACAGCTCGAGAGTACATAGTAGATTTATTCAGTTCAAAGATTGACCATTTGTTTTTGTTTTATAGCCGAAATAAATATTCAGCAAAAATACATAGCATATTAATCTAGAAAATGTGTATAAACAAATGAATCTTGAGAACTGATACTTCTTTTACTTTTTTTTTGTTTTACTGATGCACATCAAACTCAAACAATATCATTATTTGAATCACAGTAATTGCATTTCCAACAGAAAAAATAAATAAATTAATTAATAAATATAGATGCTCATCAAAAACAAACAAACAAGAAAAGCAACCCTTTAACTAGAATAAAAAAAGAAAATAAATGCTTTAAAACATAGCAGTTCTAATAGAGGCACATATTTCAGGATGTTTAACATTCTGACTAAATTCTCATTTACTAAACTTTATTGGTTTTTTTTACATAAATGCTGTTGATTTTTTTGCTCCCAGTGTCTGTGTGGTACCCCCTGACTGGTGCACGCATTATCAAAGGCATCTCCAATTAGCTAAAGTAAAGGCAAAGACAGTCAAAGGACAATCAAATTATCAGTCCAAACAACTTAAAGGCTTTAGTTTGGCTTAAAGGTCACACATAGTCCTGTCCCGCTCAGTGGGTAGAGAAGGGCTTCGGTACTTCCAAGGTTAGGAGTTTGATCCCTGCTGGGGCCAAATGATGAAATTGTGTGCTCTTGTGGGGTTCTTCCAACTTATTAATGTGGGTATCCTCTTATCTGTTCCACACAGGAATCAGTGTAGCTCTGCCATGTGGACAGCGCCATGAAAACATTTAAAATACACTGATGTTACACGCAACAGGTGCCGAAGCATGGTCCCATTGTTAATCCAATAAAGTTCAGTCAGGTCATCTTGACGGTTTCTTTTTGTTGACAGACATTTTGTCCTTCATCTAAAGGACTTCATCAATCTGAGGAGCCACAAACAAACTGTGTCCCACAAGCAGCACATTCCCATAGTGGATCAACCAGTTTGCTGGTGATAAGGACTGCATTTAGTTGGGGTTAACTGTAAGAAACCATCTTATCACCAACAAACTGGTTGGTTCACCATGGGCGTGTGCTGCTTGTGGGACTGAGTTTGTTTGTGGTGCTTCAGCTCGTTGAAGTCCTTTGGATGAAGGACAGAATGTCTCTCAACAACATCAACAAAAAAGACATCCAGATGACCTGACTGAACTTTGTTGGATTTTTTTACCTGGATTATTGTGCATGAACCTTGAGGTCCTATTATAAAATGATTGTGGACTTCAGAAGGAACAAAAACATCTACACCCCCCTGAACATAAGAGGATCTGCGGTGGAAGTGGTCTCCAGCTACAAGTACTTGGGTGTACACATAAATGACAACCTCAGCTGGAGCAACAACACCACCAGCCTGATCAAGAAAGCTCATCAGAGACTCTACTTCCTCAGACGGCTGAGGCGAGTTGGTCTGGGAAGCTCAGTCCTCACCTCCTTCTACAGGTGTGCAGTGGAGAACATCCTGTGCTCCAGCATCAGCATGTGGCATGGAGGCTGCACAGCTGCAGAAAGAAAAGCTTTGCAGAGAGTGGTGAAGGCTGCACAGAAGACTGTCGGAGTCAGCCTCCCCACCATCACAGACATCTACACCTCCAGATGCAGGAAGAGGGCCACCTGCATCATGAAGGACCCCACTCACCCAGCACACACACTTTTTGCCCCACTCCCCTCAGGAAGGAGGTTAAGGAGCATTAAGTGTAGAACCACTAGACTGAGGAACAGCTTCTACCCTGAGGCTGTTAGACTCATGAATCTCTAACTAGAATAATCACCGTGAAAAACCATATGTTGCTGCTGATCTGTTTCATGTTGCTGCTGATCTGTTTCATGTTGATGTGTTCATGCGTGCTCATCTGCTCACACAGACTCATGTTCATGTTTGTGCTGATGTTCAATGTTTTATGTTATGAGTGCTTAGTGTATATTTAGTTGATGTCTTTCTTAGTTCATATCTTAGATGTTATTACTGTTTTTCTTATACATTTTATTGTTGGATGTAACTGGGACATTGTGTACATAATTTCGCTCCACCACATGTTCCACATGAGGTGCGAATGACAATAAAGAATCTCTGACTCTGACTCTGACTCTAAATATGAGAAAGAGTAAAGTTTTACCATTTTTGACATAATACTATGTTTGTATATTTAATGTATTGCTTTTGTAAAGATTATGATTACACTGACATATATAACGCTCAAAAACATTGAAGTTACTAAGAGTTTATTTTCAGATTTTCTTGAAACCCTATGCTCTTAAATTATGTTTTTCCAGTTTAAAAACATTGCCGTTAATAGTTTGAATTAAACATTTATGGGTTAAAAGCCTGAGGTTTTGGTCTGCATGGATTATAGTTGTTCAGACTTTTCAAGTTCCCTTTTGAAAAACTGAAAACATTATTGATAAGTCTGTGTATAAGTCCACCACACAAATGAAACTAAAAGGTTTTGGTAACAATAAACTATTGAGCACAAACTCTGCAGCTTCCATTGTCCATCAAAATCCAATCCTTGGCCTCTGGAGGTGAAGTGTCTCTCTGAAGAAGCTGTTTCATGCATTAGAAGCATCACAAGTGACCGAGCTCCACTGAGCCATACTGCTTGTCCCTGAGGGATCATGTGCACCACCACAGAGCTGAGGACAGCAGTCCTGCTACTTTAAAGATTTGATTAAGTAAAACCTGCAGTTGAAGCTGATTGATTAAATGTCTCGTGCCCCCCTCCCTCACCCAGATGCAGTTTAATAACAATATCTGCAGTGATATAGCCCAAGATTATGTTTCAAACAGGTTTCATGCGTCGAAGCTGAAGATTTTGAAGCTTCATCTTTAAGATACAACTGCTGCACCGGGGAGAGGGGGAGAGAGGGGCAGTCTTTACACAGCGCTGTGTGCATTGGTCTATTTCATGTTACCTTCCCTCTTATCCCGGGTAAACGCAGGCTGATGATACTAGTGGGCGATAGCTCCGGTGAGGCGGGAGATAACGGTATGACTTCATCATGTCAGACAGAGCACTGCAAAAACGCGTCAGCTCAAACCGAGCTGTGTTCCAGACTAAAAGTCCCAGTTAAATAAAATGCACCGCTGTGGCAATGCATTAAAGCTCATCTGAATTCTGGAGATGTTTCATAAGATTACGCGCAAAAAGCGGATTTTTATTTTTTTATTTTATATAGCCTGCTAACGTTTTAAACTAGTTTGTCATAATTAAACCAAAGAGGGGAAGGGGGGTAATGTGAAGGATGGAAAGAGAGGATGAAGAGAGCCCAGAGTTAAGGGGTGGCTGGAGAGGGTGGGCCGGGCGCATGACATCATTCCCTCAGCATCTCTGTACGGACGCAGCTCGGGTTTCTCCAAGTGCGCACGGCGGCTGCCGCTGAGGAGCGACTCTTCTTTGCCGAAACCAGGCGCGCCCCGGACCAAAACCTGCGCTCTTGGGGTGGATTTAAAATAATAATAAAAAAAAATAATATATCAAGAATACAGCCCCTCTCCCTCACTCCCTCCCCAGCAGAGGAACCTGTGCACCGTTCATCACAGACTGGACCTGCTGCAGGGACGCAGACACAAATCCCGGGGATTATTGCTTGTTGTTTTGGTTGCTTTTTACATAAAGATGTAAGGGCTTTAAACACAGAATACTGAATCTGGAAGGCTGACCCGATACAGGTAGGCTGACTTTTATTTCCTGACTTTTGTTCTCCATTGTGAGCTGTGTTGAATCACGGTTGTGCGGCTCGTGCAGAAAGCGTAGACAAACCAAACGGGCAGCTGGACAGTTTGTTTCCAAACCCCACGACCCGTGCGCTGTTGATGGAGTGCAGGAGAGCATTTTCATAGAACAGGGAGCGAGATGCTGTTTAATGTGAGTCAGTGGGAGATGCGCTCTGCCTCCGCAAACCCACTGACACTTGTGCTGCTGCTGGAGCATGTCTGCTGCTCGCACAGGAGACGTTCCCATCACCATGAACAACGAGCAGATGGCACGTTTATCTCGTGCACCTATTCTACTGAGACTTAATCGTAAGGTGTTGACAAAAGTATAGAAACATGTCTGGGAGCGTAACGCACGTTTATGGTTCTTTCAGGGAGGTTGGGGTAGCAAGTGCTGCACACGAGGGGGTCTCACTGACCGAGTCAGTCGTGAGGCGCTTTCGCACTAGAATCTTAAGCACAGATCATCCACGACTCAGATTCTTTCAGGATGATTGTATCAGAAAAGTGGTGCCGCCAAACGGGCGTGCGCCATCTGGATGGTTGTGTGTTGAGATTTTAAAGCGTTTCTAACCCTGGCCAGATAGATGTTGGACTTCTGAGAGTGTGTGAAGGAGATGCACCACCTGAACATCACTAAGGTGGAGTCCGCACATCAGGAACACTGACTTCTATCTCACAAGTGGTGGACATGTCTTTGTTGGAATGCTGAAATTCATTTGGCTCCTGTGCATTAGAGCCTTCTGCATGAGTAGCTGGGGGAATGTGATTATTAGATAACCTTGCATACATTTTAGACATTTTATGTGATAATACCTTTACATTTACATTTTGTGTACCTATTTTTGACCTTTTGATCTTTCCACAATTTAAACCTCGAATAGCGTGATGAAGTTTTATTTTATTGCAGCTTTATGTTTATTATTTCACTTCTCCAATTTACAGGAGAGCACTAATGAGGACAGGGCAGGTTGTTGTATTTTGTTGGAAGGCTACATATTGACATGCCCCCCCCCCCCCCCCCCCAAGTAATGTAATCTGTTTGAAGTTGTGCAACTTCCATCTTCCCTCAGCCTCTCGTTTCGATCGCACTGAGCACATTCTGGGTCTGCAAAGCTCATAAAAGGCAGAGGAGAGAACAATATCTCGCCCGCACCCGGGTTGTTAAAGGAAAATGGCTTTATTCATTTTTCTCTGTGCCCGTGGTAACTTCGTTATAGCTTTTTATGGTGCCGGAAAATGGCTTACAGCCTTGCACTGCTATGTAATGTAATCAAATTTATGATGTTGCTGTGTATTACAATTCCCTGTTATGCTCTGTCACATGAGAAATTTGAAGTGACTCCCAGCCTCATCTCCCCCCAGCCCTCCAAAAACACTTCCCCTCTCTACATGCATAACAAGAAATGTGATGAGCATCACAGCTATAGGCAGCTGTAACACTGACCATTGGGCTGTGTGAGAAGAACACACCCATAGCCTGCACCAAACCTCTAGAAATAACCCACGGTCCTCCCAGGAATATGTTCTGACCCATAGATTTACTGTGTCGGCTAATCATATGCTTCTTGAGTTTTCCATTTTTCAAGCCCTCCCCCTCCCCCCAAAACATACAGATTAAAAAAAAGTGAGAAAGTTGCGTCTGAAAGAAAGACGTCAAAAAAGTGGGGCTGCACCCAGCGATAAAAGAAATGATGTAATGCACGAGTTAGTGTTTTCTGCTTCCACGCAACGAGAAGCAGAGATTTAGATTGGGTATAGCTGCTCGTCTTTGCAGCGTTACGTGTATTTATGGGATTCAAAGCTGCAATTTGTGGGAATATTCTCACTTTAATTATGATTATAATGCTGTAGATGTGCGTTTCAGTCATCGTCTGTTAAGATGTGGTGCCACCCAATGATGACAAGAGACAGTTAGTCACCGTCTGCTGTCTGGACACGCTGACGTACAGGCCTGCAGAAGGACAGCGCTGCCTTACTTATTAGTTCGGGCAGATTTTATGAAGCATCTCAGCCAGCTTTTGTTCATGGTGTAATAATGTTCACCAGCAGAGGAACCACACACGTTGAAGCACAGGTCATTACAGGTTCTTCAAAGAAAACTGGGTGGAGTAGATGATGACTGTTCAGAATCCAAGGGTTTTCAAAGAGGCCCTTTAAGTGAACTCACCAACTCACCTGCAAGATGCTTTTTTTCCCCTCTCTTTTTAAATTTGAACACATCAGCATTTAAGTAAATAAATAAAAACATAACATTACAGAACGGATTTTTCATTTGGACATCCCCGGTGGATTTTTGTAACAGAGATGAACAACTTAGCGCTTCCTTGTAATGAAGTAGGTGTGGACATCAATCAAAAAGCCTCTTCTGGATGTGGTGGGTGATTGGGTGTTGTGTTCAAACATCCTTTCTCTTGCTTCTGTAAATATGATTCAATCACAACAAACCTGTCAACAGTTTTTGAAGCTGACACTGATGTAAATGGTGACCGATGTGCACCTGCATGCACAGACACATATGAATTTGTCCGTGTTACATTTACGAGATGAGCTATAAGTCACGTTCTGCAGTCTCATTACAGGCCATCAGGCCTACATGTTTAGGCTATGTCATTAATGCAGTCCGAATGGAAATGGATGCAGATAGCTGGCAGGGCGTTTTAAAGTAACCCAGCATCGAGAAGCAGGGAGAGGAAAAAAATGTAATCATAAGTATACTTTGTGCAGAGTTTCAACAATGTGCACTGCAACACTTTAATTACAAGCAGAGCGTTTGTTGGTTGTTGCCTCCAGATAAACATTGTGCTGCTTTTTCTTCTTCTTCTTCTTCTTGTCATCTTTTCCCGTTGCCTGTGGCAGAATTTGAAATTCTAAGTAGCAAAACGTGCTTTTCAGTGTTCCATCTCTTTCCAGCCCCTCCTCCAGACCTTCATACATGTTTGGCTGCACCTCAGTAATCTAGGTTCTGTAGATGTGAATCGTTCAGATTAATTAAAACAGTGAAAGATTATTGTTATATAAGCAGCTACATAGAAATTTTAGACCAAAAGCTGATTTTACGTCAGGATTGAATGTATGGATGGGGACAGGTGGCTGACACTCAGTCCAACATGCAGCTGTATTACTTTTGCATATGTATTTTTTTTTCCAGAAACATAAAGTTCTAATTTTCTTATACACATTATTTTTTGAACAATCTGGAAACAAAATGGAAACTGTAATTGAATCTTTTAAGGAATGATTTGTCATTTCTTAATTTTTTTAGAGAAAGTTTTGATTTTTAGAATGATGGCAAAATGTTCTAGTCTCAGGTTTCCTCCTGTCCTGAGTGAAGCCCACCCTGGAGGGTGACGCTTTAATGGCTTTGATGTGTAGATGTTTTCTTCTTACATGCAAAGATGCCAGAAGAGAAGAAGCTAGGTTATCTTAGAACAATGCAAAACAATACATAGGTTCACAGGAAACAGGAATTGTTCGGAAAGGATGGAGTTTGAAACCTCAGAGTCCTCCCGCCTTCTATCTTTAATGTGTCCTTTCAAATGTCTGTTCATGTCTGCCAATTATAATCTGGACAGCAAGAATAAGGAAGGCACAATGTGGCAGATGAAAGCATCTTTGTGCTCTTTATTTTCTTCTTGGAATGTTTGCTTATGTTTTATTCAAAGTATTCACAGAGGCTTGTGCAGTGTAGAGAAAAAAATCAGCAATAAAACGTTTCAGTTTGATTGGTGAGAGAATCACTCCATAATCACACGGAGGTGTAGTTCAGGGTGAAATGGCATGTTGGGTATTCGAATGTTCTTTACTCAGGATGAAAATGCTGTGGTGGTGTGTACATCTAGAAACCTTAAGGTGACAAATAATATGTTCGGGTGAGCCGTATGTCTGCTCAGTCAGTGAGGAAACAGAGCAGTGGAAACAAACCTGAGTCAAACCACAGTTTGAACAACTGCTTTGTATACACTTTATTTCTAAGGATGTATTAGTTGTAAAAATGTTCAAAATTAGCCATAGAATAACATTTTTTTAATGAAACTAACATTCCATAAAGAAATGCATATCACCCGCTAACTAGCATGTATAAGTTTTAAATATATGTATATATTTTCATTACTTTATTTTACCAGGAAGAAATCCATTGAGATGTTCAATCTTTTTTACAAGGATGTCCTGGACAAATACATATCTAGACTACTGGAAGACAAATAGACCTAATTTCCTTAAATTAATTGCTAAAATTTAATAGTTTTCATGTTATATCTTTTGTGATTCTTGACCTGCCATTGTGTATCTGTTCTTATTAGGGATGCACAATATGGGATTTGTGGCCGGTATCCGATATGTCAAAACTTATTTGGCCAATACCCGATACCAGTACCGATATTTGTTTTTCCTAGATATATTTACAGAGACTACATAGCTTTCTCTGCTGTGGAGTTTAAATACTATATTTTTCTGTATGGTCTTTGTCAATTTGACCAGCTACCAAATGTTGTTGCCACAAAGGGGGCTGAAAATGATGTAATACTTGAACTTCTATTATTCTTAATGTCAAATTTATTCATGACATTTACTCTTTCTAATACAATGACAACACTCGAACAGCGCACATTTGTAATTTTTAACAAATCTAAACTCAATGGCGCATGTGATGTCATAATGTTGTGCTGGTGTTGCAGCATCCTTGTCACACACACAAAAAACAAAACAAAAAAAAATCTTGTCACCTGGTTGTCATTAAAAAACTGTGCCTTGTATACATATAAGCATATACACACACACACACACACACACACACACACACACACACACACACA
>NC_056500.1:15531945-15544880 GCF_014905685.2 Nematolebias whitei
AAATGTGCTATATAACACAAGCATTAAAAAGGAAGTAGGCGCATAAAAAGGAAGTGAAGAATATGTGGGGATAAGATATGTCAGAGGTAAAATACAACACAAGAAGGAACAGCTGACCAGAATTGAGGCTGAAATAGATGGATAGAAGGTGGCAGATGGGACCTTTTTAAAGCAAGTCATGAACATCTATTGATCATTGCAGAGTTATGGTTGCCATTGTGCTAAGTGGAGACATGCCAGCATGACTGCCTGTAGCCTTCAGTCGATCATTAATTCTGCTGCACTCACCTTTTGTACCGTGTTCAAAAAAGCCTATAGTGGTCTTGCAGGGAGTGTAAATGTTTTGCAGGAAGAATAAGAGGGAAACGAGTACATACCATTTATTTCAATTCTGACGGTGACACTTCAATTCCAAATGTAGAGAAACAACATGTTACACAGGATTGGATTTTTTTTCAATCAGTAGATTTCTGTCAATGTTTGAAATGTCCTGTTCTCTGTTTGCCTCACAGCTCATATATCTTCTATGACCTGATGCCATTCTTTCCAGCCAAATTCAGGTCTCTCTTGTAAATGAGTCCCTGAGGCTCAATGGGATTAACCTGTATAAATAAAGGTTGAATGAAAACAAAATCTAAACTTTTACACCCACTAAATAACTTAAATTCACCAGTACACGTGAGACTGTTCTTTTGTAAATAGTTGTCAAGTATTTCAAACTTATGCATGTTTTTATTCTAAGCCCATCAATACTATAAAAATGTATTCATAAAGAAAACAATATCACTTTACACTTTATAATGGTGACATCCAATTAAATACCCGTTTAATAAATAAATACCTGTTGGTGTTTGTTTGTTTTTTTTTTATGTTGGGGGGGGGGGGGGGGTGCATAAAGCAGGAATATTGCCCACTTACTGTTCATGCCTTTTACTTGTCACCACCATCTTTACTGTGCAACAAGCAGGGTTTAGGGTATTTGATATCACTAAATTTGGCTCTGGTTTGAGTTTAAGCTTGTTTTTATTATAATGTTTAACAGATTTCCTTGAAAATTTAGTCATTCATACTGATTTACAGCATTGCAGTAATGAGCCCCAGTCGGAAAATAACATAACTAATACTGTGTAGGTCACGAGTGTGCATCCAAAACAACCCTGACTGGTTGAACTATATTATTTTCTGTGTTGCTACCTTCACAAATTAGCTTAAACTGGTACAAAGATGTTCAAATTAGGAACATGGGAAAAACCCTAATCAGAAGAGCTAAACGGTGGAACAACAAAGCTATTACCTAACAACAGCACACCAGCAGATTTCTCCTCAATTAGTGGGATCTCATTCCAAACCACTTGTTGCGCTCCCAAGATGCCATCAAGGATTTATTGTTGTCTACAACTATTGATTATAGGATTCTAGTAATTGTTGTGCATTTGCTTGATTAACAAAGCTATGTTTTCTCCAAGGGCTATCTCTGTAAGAACTTTTTAATGGCAAGAACACAATTGAATGCTACAATGTGTGCGCATCAATATTAAAATAAAGATTTCCGGAAACCAAAGGAAAAGAAGGACATTTTTCATTTGCACATATTGCTGTTAAGGGAGTACATTTTTCATACACCAAAACAATGTCTCCTCTCATTATCCAATGTGAGGATGTTTAGTAAGTAGTTCTGTATGGAAATCTTTGGATGTGGGTGTTTTTTTTATTTTTTATTTAATTATTTTGTTGGCCTGAGGCATCTACCGGTATGTGCTTCATGTATGTGATCGTAAACAATGGTGATTGATGACAGATATAGTTGGCTGTGGGGACCATGGCATCACTCGCATGTGTGGAATTCGAATAGCCTGATCTTTTTCTTCATATTTCTCACTCATTTTTGGAGGGAGGTTCCACAGACATAAGATAAAAATGTCTGTGTACTGTGAATAATAAATCCCTTTTTTTTCATTCAACCTTTATTTATATAGGTTAATCTCATTGAATCACAATGAATAATTTCCAAGAGAGACCTGTTTTAATGATGTACTAAAATATTTAGAAATTTAATGCTCAGGTATAAATAAGTAGTCTAACAAGAAAACAAACTGGTTTGTCAGAAAATCTCTGTTTTGATGCAGTGACTGTTAAGACCACAGTATACCTTAAAAACCTGTACTGGTAATCAGTCCGCATCTACTCTAATTATTAATCTGGCTGTAATGCAATTTAAAGCCAAAACCATTACAAATGAACAAGTTCAAATATCTACTTTGTGTCAGTTTTTCCCAAATAAACAAACAACTGGAACATACTCATGAAATTAGAAATATAAACTTTAAAACAATGCTGACTTTTCTCCTTTTACTCGGCTGTGCTTCATCCAAACTTACCTGTAAATTCACAAGAACTTAATATTCATGACACTGTTTCATTATTCTAGTTGTAATTTACCATCAAACCCACCCCAAGAGTTCACTTTACAAGAAACATAAGTTCAGTAGAAACATGCTCATAGGCTAGACCATGATCCACAAAGGACAAATGTGCAACCACTAACCCAATGGTTCCCAACCATGGTCCTTGAGGAACGCCATCCTGCATGTTTCCAAGTGTGTTCCCTGCTCCAACACACCTGATTCAGTGATTTTATTCCTTCTTTAAATTCTGTCAAAGCGTGTTAAGCATCCATTCATTCAAATCAGGTGTGTCAAAGCAGGGAAACAACTAAAACATGCAGGGGTGGTGTGCCTCAAGGACCAGGGTTGGGAACCACTGCCCTAACCATTTAAATATCTGTTCATTCAATGGTTCATTTTAGTACTTTGAAGCATAACAAATCACAAAACTAATGTATTCCTTCTGCTTCCACATACATTTTAAAGGTATTTTTGGCTAAGTCAACAATAGTGTTGAATGTTCACATCATCGTGAGGTGACTGACATCAATGTTGTAATGAACATAAACAAACAATAAAAGTCATGAATCACGTAACCAAAATGGATCTTCTGTCAAAACCAAAAGTTTCCTTGACACCAATCAATATAGCCAGTGAACAAATTGCTGTGACATTTGATCTTAAAAAGGAGGATAGTGGTGCAATAATTGTAAAGCTGCTTCATGTCATGAGTCGTGGTTGTTTAGGTTCTATAGAACTCATATATTTGTATCATATATCTTATCTTTCATTTACTTTCTTTTATCAGTATTAAATAGGGAACCATCCTCACCAATCTCTGAACAAACTATTGTCCATTGAGAGATCCTTACAGTTAAAGTGAAATGATAGTTTTTTGGCAGAGTGTGAATATTTTATTGCTACACTGAAGTTGGGCTTATTGATTTCAAAGTCTACATTGCTCATTAATCTATTGATGAAATCTGTTCTTTGTGTCAAAACCAGACGTTTGCAGACCGTGAATGTGAACATACTTTTTTCTATTCTGATAAAAATGAGTTTTCTCTTAAACACAGAGCCATTTCATTTTTGCTTTTAATGTCGAGGGGGATTTAGAGTGCTGATTTAAACCACCGGACTATGTTTTTTTTTTTTCAAGCTTCTGAGATTTTTTTTTTTTTTTTTACTCTAACTGGGAGGTTAATACAATCTCTTCAAGAACTCCAACAGCATGACAAAGTCCTAATGTTTCAGTGCTTTTTCTTTCCAATGTTTAAAAATGTCACATTTTTTTGTTCAGCTATCTGTTGGAGATTTATTTTTCTTCAGTGTCTTAAATCAATTTGGCATATTTTTTTCATTAAATGTTTTATTTTATTAGGTATGAAATAGTTTTTTTCTTAAATTAAGAAGTACCAAAGGTTAAATGTCAGGACAAACCTTTTTGCATGTGACAATTTGTTCTATAATGTATGTCTTTGAGTTTTACTTTACTGCTTTCAACCCGTCTACTGATGAAAAGCCATGATTCTGAGGTAGAGGAGAGAGGTCTACTTAAGAGTAATTTATTTCTACTGTCACTTTGTTGGGTAAAGAAAAAGTGACAAATGCAAGCTGGTTGTTTATGAGGCTTGGCTAAATGCTGGCAGGGCTGCTTTTCTCTGGGGTAGTTGACTCCCTGTTTAATTCATGTCCTTGGGAGGTGCATTGCTTTGTGGCATAGTGTGCGGCAGGCGAGCTAATGAGAGGTGAACCTATCTGCTTCTTATTCTCCATCTGCTTCATTCACAGTTTCTACCTTCCCTCTCTTAAGAGTCCCTGTCCTTTGCACTTGTTCTGTCCTCAATCTTTATTTTGACCTCCTTAACTCTCAAAGCAATACTTTTCTTTACCCACCCCACTTTGTTTGTAATACTCTAAGCCCTGGAAGCAGGAGAGCAAGAATGCACACAAAGGATCTTCTTGAAATTGCTCTTTCCCTGCTCTACTTATCTGGAATTGAAACAAGGAAATAGAGAACCTTCCACTTCCTGCCAAATAAATCAGTCAGACCTTTGACATCCCCAAATAGGACTGCCGATTTTACAAAGCTGTCCTGTTCATCACTTTGACTTATCTTCCTGAAGATGGAAGGTGCCCCCCTACCCCCTCCCTAACACCACCGCACCTCATTTACGGTCAGTAGGTTATAGAAGGAGTGACTAGGCCACATTCAGTCTTCAAGAAAAGCCAACATGTCAACACTACAGTGGCACTGGGATCTAAAATACAAGAAAGACAGAAGAATGACAAGGTGAGCTAAAATGTTGACCTCAGCTCAACTCCATCCTATATTTTCTTCTCTTCCCCTCGTATGGCTTTGTAAAGGTGCCTCTTTAATTGACACGAGCAGAAAAAGGCTCTAGTTATGCGGCTGCCTGCTCTTGTTTCATGTCATGGGTTATTTTTTTTTCTCCTTCCAGTTTCTTGTCCATCATTCCTCTCCTCTTTGTCTTTGTCCCCAAGGCTTATTCTCCTTTTCTCTGTGTCTTTTTTTTTTTTTTTTTTTTTTTTGCTGCTTCTCTCCTTTCAGTTTAAACACCATCCAATTCCCAATTGTTGACCTGAAGTGTTTCCTTCTTCTTTTCCCCTCCTCTTATCTAGTGATTTACATTTCCCTGTGGCCCGCCCTCTGTCAGCTTGACTTTGTTCTCTTGCTCTTTTTCTGAATTAGACTTGAAAAGTTTTATGGCTTTATCTTACAAATTTTTAAATAAAGAGCTCAAGAAACTATTGCGGAGTATGTCTAGACAAAGGGAAAGAATGCTCAACGACAAGCAATTTATTACACAAATAAATATAAACTATAGCTGGACATGTTTAAAATTAACCTTTTTTTTTGCATGGTAACTGATAAATATGTGATGAATGGGTCAGACATCAGTATCAATAAACAAAATAATATATTAAAATCCTATAAAAATAAATAATTTATATATTATCATAAATATTATCGAGCATGGACTTTTTTTGATTATCATAAATAGTATACCAAAATAATGTGCTACCAGTTTTACCCCATTATTTTTCTGAAATGTATCATGATGTTAAAAACGCAAAATTAATTAGTACATTTAAATAGAATTTTCTTTTTAAAATCCTTCCAAAAATTGCAATTCTATCATCTTTGAATAAATGTTTTACGATGTGTTTTGCGAAAGTACATAGGAATGATTAACAAAAGATGTGCATGGCATTTACAAGTTCCTGCATTACTAGTGGTTCAACAAAACATATTCAATTATTTAAAAGTCTGTATACAGAACTGTTAATAATTGAATATAACCAGTGAAGAAGAATAAGTTCTGTATCATCACGCTTCCGCAATATCGAACATCTGACATGGCTGAAATAAAGCTGTGGCGAGGCTTCACTTCTCTTCCTTCAATCCTGTGTGAAGGTTTTTTTTTTCCTGACTGACATGTTTTTCTGTCTTTCTTTAGTCCAGCCCTTCAGCCCTGAAAATGAAAGTAATACATTCCCTCATAGCTCTGTTAAGATAGCCACCTGGGACACAATCCCACGATCCTTAATACTGTGTGTTGTCATCCATTTTGGCGTCGTCACATTGCGAGTGGATCCTGTACTTGCTGCCCGCTAAAATAAGACAAATTTCCTTTCAAGAGATTTTTTTTTTCAATTCTAAATTGATTTTGAATTGTTTTTAACACCTATCAGATTGTTTGTTCCACAACTGTATGTTTTGAGTGTTACAAACAAAAAAATATATATCTACACACACAAATGCATGAACAAAAATACCATGTGTATTTTTTTTGTGTAATCTCCTTAAAATTTATAATACAAACCGAGTTATCACACCTCATGGTCACCTCCTTTTGTATTGCCAAAACAAATCCTTATAATCTTGTTATAATTGTAATTATTGCAAATTGCTCAATGGTTTCTTTGAAATTATCACCAATGCATTTCAGGAATTATTATCTGATAAACTCTCATCAAATCAGGCAAATAAAAAAAATCTCAACAAATAAACAATATTTTTATTAACAGAAATTGTATTTTTTTGTCATTAAGCTTCACAATGCCAGAATTGACCACAATGGTGCCTCTAAAGTACCCTGTAAGTGTGCACACAGTTATGGGAACCTATATGCTGCTCCTAGGTCAAACGCCAATCCTGCTTAACATTGATAGTCACCATCATGTATTTTTCATGACTCTGAGTGGCTCTGTCTTCTTTCATCCTGTACTCTCCACTTCCCCTTCCTTCCTTCTAACCCAGTCTATCCTGACAGTCTGAGGTGTGGCTTTAACCTCCGGTTATCATTGTTGTTTTTTCCACTGGCGCCTCTTGTTTTTGTTTATTGTTCCTAAAGTGATTATGACCATCAGACAAGTGCATTAAACATTTAGAGAAGTTGGGGCTTCAGCTCTCACTCTGGTCTCTGGGGCACATACCGCAGACATTCAATGTGTGTTGTTTTTTGCACTGCAACACAGTTGTGCACAGACATCACTGAGGAGCAGAAAAATAAAAGCTGCTCTTAGACACATGACATTGCTCGAATATATGCATTTTCCCGTAGATACGGTTGTACACATTTCTGTGTGCATGGGAGTGCATCATATTGTATTTCTGCTCGTGGTCCCAGAGCTGTATTTACTGCTTTAATCATTGTGTTGCCTGCTGTGTGTGTGTTTTTTCCAGTGGCTGCCCCTCAGATTACTTTGCTGCTCAATATTAGAAAATTTAGATGCAAGTCCATTCTCCACTTCCACTGCAGAGGAACTTATTTATTGTTGCATGAGAAAACAATAAATAAGCTCCAATGCAATTGATTCATCTAACGGCATGGAGAGACCTTAGCTTTAATTATCATCCTAAATTTACTGGCTACTTTTAAGAATTTGAGGGTGGAAAAAAAAGAATCTATGTGTGAGTCATTGTAGAAGACTGCCAATTATGGAGAAGATTTGTTTGTTTTGTGAATATATTGTACTTTCTTTATACTGTTTTTCAGGCACCAGTTGTTTTGTTTGCGTTGCTATTTTCGATACAAAACTATCTCATTTATCTAAACATGTTAGGATTTTATATTCTTTTGAATTTGAATCAGAATTATTTTTCTGAATCACCCCTACTTGCTTTTCCAAAATTCTGCACCCCCTTTAATTACATTAAACCTGCATTTACATGCACACACAAAGCACAAAAGACAAACACTTTAAACAATTATTAAACCTTTTTATTTTTCACAAAATAAAAATAAAAAAAATTTCCAAGAACCACTTCAGTCTTGTATTCATCTCTTCAAATTGAGAAGGGATGTTATATTTTGTTACAAAATGTTGAATTTGAATCATACAAAGTCTAACAAAGAAATATAACATCACGTTGTGGAATTTGTCAATCTGTGTGCAACAGTTTGCCTCTAGAAATGTAAGAGCCACACGGGATTCCTTTGAAAATTACATGTCAGAGTCAACACAATGGAGCACTGTTCATGTCATCACCTCACTGGAAGAAAGTTGCAAATTTTCAACCTAACTGGGATCTGTCTGTGTAAGATTTGCATGTTCTCCCCAAGCACTTCAGCTACTCTGGTTTTCTCCCACAATTGTACCTCTTCAGGGGTCGCCAC
The DNA here is from genome assembly GCF_014905685.2 of Nematolebias whitei. Lineage (NCBI taxonomy): Eukaryota > Metazoa > Chordata > Actinopteri > Cyprinodontiformes > Rivulidae > Nematolebias > Nematolebias whitei. The sequence goes on from NC_056500.1 coordinate 15,539,975, forward strand.
AATGAATCATCCACATCCATCTCACTCTGTCCTCTCTATCCTCTGTCCTCACTCCAGCTACTTCCTTGTCCTCTTTGATTGCATCCATATATTTTTGACCTTCCTCTTTGTCTATTTCCTGGCAGTTGCATTTCTAACATCCTTCTACCAAAATACCCACTGTCTTTCCTCTGGACATGTCCAAACCATTGCAATCAGGCCTCTTTAACATTTCCTCCCAGTCCTTCAACCTGTGCTCTTCCTCTGACGATCTATTTCCTAACCTTATCCGTCCTTGTCACTCCCAAGTAGAACTTGAACATCTTCATCTCTGCTACTTTCATTTCTGTCTCTTGTCTTTTTGTTAATGTCACTGTCTACAGACAATATGACAGTGTTTTCATTGTCTTGTAAACCTTTCTTTTGACTTTTGCTGCCACCCTTTTGTCACAAATCCCTCTTGAAATGTGCCTCTATCCAATCCACTCCAGCACATTATAAACTTTATCCTCACTAATCTGTTCAATTTCCTGCTTCACAGTTTCCATTCCCTCTAAACGTTTTTCCAAATAATTATCTTCAAGTTCAAGTTATGTTTATTTGTCATATACAAGTTTAACACAAGGTTAACAGTACAATGAAATGCTCAGGATGAGAAGAACCGATTTGACTCGCTAAAACCAAAGAACAAGCAAACAAGAAAATACTAAAGCAAGCAAAAAGAGTACAAAATAAAGTACCCAAAAGTGAAAAAGTAATTATAATATTTAAAAGGTCCTAAAGAGAGATATTACACAACAACATGGTAGAATATAACGGTGCAAGTAAGATGAATTAGTATGAATAATATTTCAAAGTAGTAATTCAAATCAATTCAGTTCATTTATATAGCGCCAAGTCACAACAAAAGTACTCTCAGGGCACTGAAAAGAAAGAAGCACATGATATATATTGCACATAACTAAAATATACTACACAGATTGTGTGACAGGTAGTGAGTAACATGGAGATTGATTTATGATGGTAAGGTAGATACATAGATACTGTATCATACTGTATCATACTGTATCATACAGAATATAGCCATATAGTGCAGCAGCAATAAACATGTTAGCAGTCACAAGCTAGTATTTGTCAAATTAGGTTTCACAGATGTGGCTTGGTGCAATGGTATTGCCAATTGTTCAGTGTTATTTATCAAGAGTTTAGTAATCTGACAACTTGTGGATAATAGCTGTCCTTTAGTCTTTTCGCACACGATTAGGGCTGCAACTAATATTTTTTTCCAATAACCGATTCATCGGCCGATTATTTTTTCAATTAATCGATGAATAGGAAAAATAAAAGCAACATTTTAATTTCCACCCCTTTATTCCAAAATTGAACATTTGACTGACATAGCAATTCGCACAAAAACAGGTTGCTATTTGACTATTCTGTTAGTAAAATATTGAATAATAAAAAGTAAATGTTAGTCAAATAGCTTAAAAAAATAATCTACACAAAAATATATACAAATGTATGCTTTATACCTGCAAAATATGTAGCTACTTTGTAAAATTGTCCTTGAGGGAAGAGTGTAACCTGGATTAAAAGTGTGGATCATTGTAGTGAATATCCTGATGCACGCTCAATAATCCAGGTAGAGATTGTAGTGAAGCCTTCGTCTTCAACCATCGACAGAGGCCTCATGTCAGTGACTCTCATTTAAGGATGCTTTCCGTGAAGACAGCTGCTTGTTGTGGTGTCCATGATGTCTGTCCATCATGAAGGCTGTCATTGTTTGTTATTGTTTTCTGGAATGAGAGAGTATATATTATAGCATAATTTACAGCAACTCAAGAAATGCCTTATTTCACTTACAGTGTTAGGTTCAGGCAAAAGTAGCTAAAGGAGCAATTAAACACATACACACACATACACAAACACAAACACAAACACAAACACAAACACACACACATATATATATATATATATATATATATATATATATATATATATAATACTTAATTACATGCATTTGAGTAGATGTGATAAATTACTTTAATGCATGTTTAAATGCAATTCATCCTGCCATATCTGCAGTATCTTCAGACTTTGCCAGCAAATTAAAAGTTGAAGCTTAATCATTAAATTATTATCTTTGTGTTAGATTATTTGTAAATCACATTTAAACACTGCTTGTACCAATCAAATTAAATCAAAAGTAACACACGTTCTCTATCACCGTCATTAATCAACAAACAAACAAGCAGCAGCTTCATCTACCAGAGAGACTGACGTTACGTTTTCTCACTTGGAAACAGAACAATGTGAATATTGTAGAGACTCAACTCCAACACGAGTTGGGAGTGAGACATGTTGAATCAGCTGCTGCTCCTTGAAGGAGTCCTTCTTCCTCCTTGTGACTGCGACATGTTTACATTTATCTCCGTGGTTCTCCCGTGTCATGTCGTCAATTTTCAAAGCAGCATGTTTCTCAGTTTTCATCTTTGTGAAGAGCTCCCACACTTTGGAGGGCTTGGGTCGAACAGTTTTCGCTGCGTTGGTCATTTGTAAAATGTACTTAATTTCCTTTGAAAACACCGCCTCTTCTCTGCTTCCGCCTCCCCCCTCGCTCTGTTCAACTCGTGCTGCAGAGTTTTTTTTTCAAACTTTATTCAGTCAGTCAGCATTGACAATAAACTGTAGGTGAACACAACAGCTCCGCAGCGCCGTGAAAGACGCATAATCATGCGACACAATGAATCAATAATGAAATTCCTTGCCAACGCTTTTAATCATCGATTTTATTGATTTTATTGATTCGTTGTTGCAGTCCTACACACGATGGCAGATTCCTGTATTGTCTGCCTGAGGGTAATACTTTCTAGAAGAAAGAGTCCTTATGCTGGGTGGGTGTGATCCCCAATGATGCTGTGTGCTTCACACAGACATCAGCTGTGGCAGATGTCCTGGATGGTATGGAGACTGCTACCAATGATGTCCTCTGCTGTTTGTTCCACCCTCTGCAGTGCTTTCCAGCTATGACTGGTGCAGTTCCCATACCACCTTGTGATGCAGCCTGTCAGCTGGCTTTCAGTGTACACCTATAAAAGTTTGCGATGATGCTGGTGTTCGTACTAAATTTCTTTTGTCTTCTTAGGAATAAGAGTCTTTGTCGCGCTTTCTTGACCACAGTGTCTGTATGTAATGTCTAGGACAAATCCTCAGTAATGTGAATGCCAAGGAACTTGAAGCTGCTGACCTGCTCCACCTCAGCATTGCTTATGTTGATGGTGGGGTGCTGGCCTCCATGCTGTTTCCTGAAGTCCACTGTCATCTTCTTCATTTTGCTGACATTTAGAGAGAGGTTGTTTTCCTGACACCAGCTGGTCAGTGATTTCACCTCACTTCTGTTGGCACTCTCGTCATTGTTGGTGATGAGGCCCAAGATGGTGGTGTCATCAGCATACTTGAGGATGATGTTAGATCTGTGATTGGCTTCATTCATTATCTCCTCAAAGTACTCTTTCCATCTTAACATGACAGTCTCTTCATTTGTTGGAACACTACTATTTTTATCTTTGACAGGTATAACCTGCTGCACATCCTTTCCAGCCCGAGCCTTCTGTCTTGTCAGTTGATACAAGTCTTCTCTCCCGCCTTAATGCCCAGCCTCTTTTACAACTCATCGTATACCTTTTGTTTTGCCTTTGTTTCCTCTTTTTTGGTCCTACATTTTATTTTATTTTATTTTATTGCTGTGTATTAGGGCAGCACGGTGGCGCAACTGGTAGAGCTGCTGCCTCTCAGTGAGCAGGTCCTTGGTTCAAACCCCGGTCCGGGGGCCTTTCTGGGTTGAGTTTGCATGTTCTCTCCGTGCATGCGTGGGTTTTCTCCGGGTACTCCGGTTTCCCCCCACAGACCAAAAACATGCATGTTAGGCTGATTGGTAACTCTAAATTGTCCCTAGGTGTGAGTGAGAGAGTGAATGGTTGTTTGTCTCGTTTGTCTCTATGTGGCCCTGTGATGGACTTGCGACCCGTCCAGGGTGTACCCCGCCCCTCGCACAGTGATTGCTGGACATGGGCACCAGCGACCCCCATGACCCAAAATGGAATAAACGGGTAAAGATAATGGATGGATGGATGGATGCTGTGTATTAACCTCAGTATTCTCCCTGAGTCATTTCTTAGTTAACCTCTTCCTCAGGATAACATCATCTACTTCACTATTTCAAGTTAACTGATGAAAGCAGCACAGTGGCACAACTGGTAAAGCTGCTGCCTCTCAGCGAGCAGGTTACCCTGGTTCAAATCCCAGTCTGGGGACCTTTCTGCGTGGTGTTTGCATGTTCTCCCTGTGCATGCATGAGCTTTCTCCAGGTACTCTGGTTTCCTCCCACAGACCAAAAACATGCATGTTAGGCTGATTGGTAACTCTAAATTGCCCCTAGGTGTGAGTGAGAGAGTGAATGGTTGTTTGTCTCGTTTGTCTCTGTGTGGCCCTGTGATGGACTTGCGACCCGTCCAGGGTGTACCCCGCCCCTCGCACAGTGATTGCTGGACATGGGCACCAGCGACCCCCGTGACCCAAAATGGAATAAACGGGTAAAGAAAATGGATGGATGGATGGATTGATAGAAGGATATCTGAGACCCTCCGAATGCATGTTGCAAATAGTCATGTTAAAGATACACACACACACAACCAGTTTGTTTATTTGTTTGTTTGTTTTCTGCTATAGACATTGATGTAACTCCTATTTGACATTTTTTTCCAAAGCTGCACTCTAGTTAGCACAAGATGTTTAATTCAGAAGCCTGCATCTGCTTGTTTGCCACATTGTGAAGAATTATTATATAAGCAATGAATGTATTTTTAATAAACTGTGTTTATTCCTTATTTAAAAAAAGAAGTTCTGTTGTGCATTATCTTTTGTTCCC